>NC_092639.1:20777727-20823398 GCF_039555335.1 Amphiura filiformis
TAATCATCGAAATTCTACGGACTCCTAGTTTGGGACAGTTTGCCACCTCACTACATGGCAAAACAATGTTTGCTGCAAGACGGCGTAAAGCAGATGCGTCGTACGCAGATAAAAGCTCCTTTTCTGAGCCGTATATCTCGATAGCATCCAGCAAAACTTTCTACTCCAGAGGCATCTTGCATTATCATGTCCATGAACATTCTGCTGTCAACAGAAGCAAACCATGAAAAACTTGTTTCTTTTGGATAGGGTGCGACTCTACTTATAGTCTTATTACAAGACTGCCCTACACCAACCCTAAACCCTAACCCTAAACTCCGTACACTGTAAAACAGTGTTTAGCGATTAAACACTTTTCTAAGCACAATTTTGCCACCACTTTGTAAACATGTTTAAAAGCTAAACATCACAAATTTCTCAACATTGGTCAGTGATGGTGTTTAATTTCTAAACATCTGACATCCATATTCTAAACATAACGTTTCTAAACACATTCTTGCTGCCACTTTCTAAACACTGTTTTTACAGTGTAAACGAGGGCTGGACTCAAGTCATTATTAACATTTTACACTAAAAATCTTTTTAGTAACTTTCATCGTAGGCTAAATATAGTTATTTATTTATTATTATTGTATACTCTATAGCACACTATTATTGTACATTGTATGCATCCGCGGTGCATGTTCGGATCAACTTTCATAAGCCGTTTTAATTGCTCATTAGGCCTTAAAATAGTGGAATTTTATTTGTATTCTTTATTGTCATTTTGCCCAGCTTTGTCGTTGTGGTAATATATGGTGAATTATTACTTTAGTTCAAGTCCATTATTAGGCCTATTGCTTTTTAAACCGGGGCATTAAAACATAGACACTGAAAAAGGGTCTACGGTTAAAATGTCTCGGTTTAATGTAGGCCTACTATCAAAGAATGTGTGACTGTACGTTAACTCTCTCCACGCGGGTGTCGACTGCAGACGACAAGATAAAAAAAAAAACAGAAGAAGGAAAAAAAAAATCAAAATTCAAAATTTCAGAATTGTGAATGTTCATGCCCATATTTGGAGTCAGCATGCAAAATGCATTAAAATGAGTACAAACAAGCCTAGGATTGGTTAAGTGGTTCTTTGGATAGCTCTTGACATTTTCAGAAAATACCTCAAAACTTTGACTTTTTTATGTTGAAGCCTATGGCTAGCATGCAGAACATTAATGTAACACCACAGCTAGCAACCCCGCTGATTGTTTCGGTGATTTAATATATTAGTTGAGGTTTATCGTTTTGACTTGCTACATACAATTCCTCAGACTTTTCTGTAGTAATAAATTGAGTAGTACTATACTATTAATCCATTTTCTATCGCTTTTGACATGCTTTTTCTGTGAATTTCTGGGGGGGGGGGGGAATCGACAAATTTTACGCAAAATGGCCGCAAAACGCGGATATTTACGTAATTTGGGTGTTTTTTTGCCTCAAAATGGAGGGGGGGGCAAGTAGCACAGCCACTGATAGTTACATGTACCGATACCTGCAGTGCAGACTGCCGTTGGTTATATAGAGTAGGACAGGTACTAGCCCTCGTACCTCACACATGTGAAAATATGCGGTTTAGCAAAATTTGTCACTCATGATTTATAGAAAGCCCAAGCAACATAAATACTTAAAAGGGCATTTCGTGATCCACAGCCTCATCCCCCACTTTTCTCAAAAAAGTTGAGATTTTTATATCACTGGAAACCTCTGGCTACATAATGTTTATGTACAAAATATTTCTTGCAGATTAATTCGTTTAGCAAAGATATCGTGAAATTTGAATTTCGTTCTGGTGCACCAGAACGAAATTACAACGCATTGTCTATGGAGCAGTGTAATACACATAATCATGCATAACTCGCGGACGCAAAATCGGAATCAACTGAAATTTTGGGAATAGGTTTTTTTCGTGCATATCTAATGAAAAATGACATAAATAGAGGATGCTAGGATCACGAAATACTCCTTTAAAGGCTCATGAACGCAGAAACAAAAGGATGTCTCCGGCAATCACAATATTATGCCTTATATGTTAGAAAAATAATTATCAAGCACGAATCACATGGATTTATTTAAAACAAACTCATATTGACCATAAAAACAGCCGGTTCTCAACACGCGATATTCAATATTTTTTTACTTGAGCCATGAGGGGGAATGTTAAGTTTTAAATGGAGAAAATGGGAAAAAAAGGGGGTAGTCAAAGCTATATATGATTGTCGGCAAGTTACAATAGTCATTACTGTGTTACGAAATTGTGCTGTTGTCCTTTGATATACGGGTGAATTTCATTGTTCTCTCCAAAAGGATTGATCACTCATAATTAATAGCTCTTATAAGACTCTTTATTTAGAAAGTATTCATACATTTGGGCCTGGACGATTAATTTGGGTATATGACGTGATTTCTTATTAGGTTCATTTGCGTATTTGTATATATTGTTGTATTTACTTAAAAAGGATTAATAAAGCATAATATAATAGTATAGTCAATAACTGTTTATTATCACCATGATCGTGCACTTCTGGATAAAAGGTAAAGAATTGGGCATAAACCTTTCTTGGGGTGTGTATAACAATTTTAAAAGGTGCGCCCAAACGCTCTGAGCTAGTTGTTAATGTTAATGACATCATAGGCCACGTCCCTTTTTTTAGGGATAAAGAGTCAAATTGCTCCGATCAAGTTGTAATGTAACTACTCAAATTCTTCCTCAGGGTTTAAGAAATAAAACTGTCAATCATCAGATGTGTCTAATGCTTCGGTGAGTTGCTCATCCGGACGATCGTAAAAATCATAAAAAAGTTTTTGGTACCTTTGAATTTGTCATTGTCATAGATGTGCTACGTAGCCTGCTAGTGGTTCAGCCGAAAGCCGTGTATTTTAAAGACAAAATAAGGCATTTAAGCTTACATGAATCTGTAATTTATATATTGACAATATATAAATAAGCTACATGTATATATTTGAATGCTACACTCAACTTCGCCAGTATACTGCTGTTTTCTTCGTTTTTTTGCCAAGTGATAATTTAAATGACTTATCCTTCACTTTATAAACAATTGTTCAGTCTTACACTTGCGCTGGGATCACTGAATGCCCGGCCCCCAACTCAACACAAAAGTTGAAATTGGCAAAATAGGGGGTATTTAATTGGGACTCCCCGTGAAATTTGACTGTGAAATCGACAGAATAGGGGTATTTAATTTGCACTGTCCGTGAAATTTGGGTAAAAGGGGTACTTGGGAAAATCCGGTAATTTTATGTCAATATTTAGTGTCATTGATAAGGGGTGTTTGAAATTCTGGTCATTGAAAACCACAAAAAAGGGCGGGTTGGTTTTGGCCAAATTTTGTCCTCGATTTTACATGAAAAAGGGGGGTAAATTTGATGAAAAATCATTGCAAAGGGGGTCTTTGAAAGATTTGGTAACTCTCATGGTTGTCACTTTTGTGCTGAGTTTGGGGCCCGGACTGAATGGGATTTTAACGGTAGATGTATCTTCTGGGTATTGATAAATTACCTGCTATCAGCAGTAGATAATGGCATTGATAAACTACCGACCCACTTGTCGCCCACTGTCAGTGTTGCCAGACCTATGCTGTATTACGCATATTTGAGATTTCGTCAATACCGTATGCTCCGGGAGTATTTAGGACTACTCTATCACATCAGACCAGGGAGTGCAGTCAGTTCGTATAAGAGCCTGATGTGCGATAAGTAGGAGGCAAACCATTACGATATGCTAAGGTCAGGGGTTACGGGGGTTAGGGTTAGGAGTTAGGGTTACTGGTTAAGGTTAGAGTTAGGGTTAGTGTAATGGTTATAGGATTACTAACCCCTGAACCTAATTAGATTCGCGCCAGGGGTAGGGGAAAGTGGGGTAACGCCGGACTGTGGGGAATCCCGGACACATCGATTGCAGCTAAACGGAAAAGGGTGGCACTATTATACTACCTTGGGGTATTAGCTACCTCAAGGTGTACCTCACATGTACTATTACCAGCGCTTTGGGTCTCGTCTTTCTTTGTGAAAATTACGAAAAAACAGAAATTGTCATTTTTGACTTTTTATCTGAAAAGTGATTTATAAGCTGGGTGACAGTTAATGCGACAAAGGACACAGATGAAGTATGGATGAAAATTATGATTGATACTTGATTGTTAGCTGGATGTATGAAATTTGGTATCTTAAAAATGGATTAGTAGAACAAGCACTGAAAAATTAAGTCGGGACCGTGAGGGGTAATCCCGGACACACATGCATTCTCTATACAGATGGGGTAATGCCGGACACTTGCTATTTCGAAAATATAGACAACAATGACCGCCCCCATAGTTGTATGCTTGAGGTAACAGAAGTATCTAATACATTCTAGAGGATTATCATCCTTCTCCATTTTCCCTTTTAGCAGCAATCGTTGTGTCCGGGATTACCCCGTGTCCGGCATTACCCCATCATTTTTTACCATTTTGTTTTTTAATTATAACTTATTAACTATAGATGTTGAGTTATTAAAAACTCGTAAGTACTTGGAACATTACTCCTACTTTGCATTGATATGATTTTCACTGATGAACTTTATTTAATCTTGTACCTGTGTAGCCTTAACGAAAGGTGCCCGGGATTACCCCACTTTCCCCTACAGTTAGTTTTCTTCTTTTTTTTTTTTTGGCGGGGGAGGCAAAATAAAAATCTCTTCCTGGTCATGGGGGTGGGCAAAGACCAACAAAATATCCTGGCTTTGCTATCAATTTGGCTCATGATCGGGTTTAAGGGGAACTTTTCTCTTTCAGTTTTCGGGAGAACTCTTCCTCATGTCCCTACGCTACCGACAGTCCTCCTCAGTTCTTATCATGTAGTTTAGCAATGCCATATCTATGGCGCAGGTAGTTTATTAATGCTCACATCTAGTACATGCTGGCATACTCTATCACATCAGACCAGGGAGTGCAGTCAGTTCGTATAAGAGCCTGATGTGCGATAAGTAGGAGGCAAACCATTACGATATGCTAAGGTCAGGGGTTACGGGGGTTAGGGTTAGGAGTTAGGGTTACTGGTTAAGGTTAGAGTTAGGGGGGCGCAACACTAAATAAGCGTCCCATAGGATAACGTGTGATTTTGGCCTACTTCGAGCGCCATTCCTGGCGTCCCTGCAATACTTGGCAAAATAAATTTGGTATCAAATTAAAGCTCTGTTTCTGTAGATTCCAAAACTTTTGTCGGCATATATCGATGACCGTTGACTTTTTTCGCTATTTCGCGGTGCAAAAAATATGGCCTAAAAATATACTAAATTCACCACTCACATTTCAAAATCGGAAGTTGTCTTCATCCGCCACAGAGAATTGCTTTTGAGATAAAATGTCCGGTTTTTTCTGCATGTTATCATTGAAGACACTTGTCGAATTCATATGAGCTGATATTGAGTGATTTAAAGTGAACATGTCGGTAGATATGGTCGCTACAATCTCATACTCACTATGGACTATATTAGCCGAATTTCGTTCTTACATAAAATGCGTAGTGATTTAGTGTTGCGCCCCCTATAAGGATTTAAAAGTTTTCAAAATCCACATTTGTCACTTATTAATTAAATTAGAGAAAATTTGTAGCTCAACACTGAAAATTTCATGTCTCTGCGACATTTCGTTCAAGAGAAATGTTGTTTTAAAGATCAGTGCCGAAACGCGGAAAATCGCATATTTCGACTTTTCCTCCAATATGCGAGAGTTTGCACAAAACTCACTAAAACTAGTGACAGACAACAATTTATGCACGTCTTTGAACCAAGTTTAATTTCTTTTCTAAATTATCTGTCTTGCCATTTTGTTTTGGAAAGCACTTGTTAATGAGTGTGAAGTACAAACACCCCCCTGTTTCAGTAGTAACAATTATGATCTTTTTGCATAGGCCTACTGAATATGCAGCAAAACGGCTTCATGCAGATTAACAATGCCTATTAACTTTAAAACCCATTTTTGAGCCTTTTTGAAGATTTTTGGATACAATTTCTAGACTTTGCGCAGGCGCCTGCTCGGCCAATAAAGCATTTTTCCCAATAATAATTCATCAGGGTGACTTTTCGTAATCCTTGTTTATCATCATGATTGAAATAGAACACATTTCATGACGGGCATTTCTTATTTTACGCGAAGAATGTAAAAAGAACGCGTTCATAACGACGGCCGTTACAAGGGGGCGCAACACTAAATAAGCGTCCCATAGGATAACGTGTGATTTTGGCCTACTTCGAGCGCCATTCCTGGCGTCCCTGCAATACTTGGCAAAATAAATTTGGTATCAAATTAAAGCTCTGTTTCTGTAGATTCCAAAACTTTTGTCGGCATATATCGATGACCGTTGACTTTTTTCGCTATTTCGCGGTGCAAAAAATATGGCCTAAAATATACTAAATTCACCACTCACATTTCAAAATCGGAAGTTGTCTTCATCCGCCACAGAGAATTGCTTTTGAGATAAAATGTCCGGTTTTTTCTGCATGTTATCATTGAAGACACTTGTCGAATTCATATGAGCTGATATTGAGTGATTTAAAGTGAACATGTCGGTAGATATGGTCGCTACAATCTCATACTCACTATGGACTATATTAGCCGAATTTCGTTCTTACATAAAATGCGTAGTGATTTAGTGTTGCGCCCCTTATAAGGATTTAAAAGTTTTCAAAATCCACATTTGTCACTTATTAATTAAATTAGAGAAAATTTGTAGCTCAACACTGAAAATTTCATGTCTCTGCGACATTTCGTTCAAGAGAAATGTTGTTTTAAAGATCAGTGCCGAAACGCGGAAAATCGCATATTTCGACTTTTCCTCCAATATGCGAGAGTTTGCACAAAACTCACTAAAACTAGTGACAGACAACAATTTATGCACGTCTTTGAACCAAGTTTAATTTCTTTTCTAAATTATCTGTCTTGCCATTTTGTTTTGGAAAGCACTTGTTAATGAGTGTGAAGTACAAACACCCCCCTGTTTCAGTAGTAACAATTATGATCTTTTTGCATAGGCCTACTGAATATGCAGCAAAACGGCTTCATGCAGATTAACAATGCCTATTAACTTTAAAACCCATTTTGAGCCTTTTTGAAGATTTTTGGATACAATTTCTAGACTTTGCGCAGGCGCCTGCTCGGCCAATAAAGCATTTTTCCCAATAATAATTCATCAGGGTGACTTTTCGTAATCCTTGTTTATCATCATGATTGAAATAGAACACACTTCATGACGGGCATTTCTTATTTTACGCGAAGAATGTAAAAAGAACGCGTTCATAACGACGGCCGTTACAAGGGGCGCAACACTAAATAAGCGTCCCATAGGATAACGTGTGATTTTGGCCTACTTCGAGCGCCATTCCTGGCGTCCCTGCAATACTTGGCAAAATAAATTTGGTATCAAATTAAAGCTCTGTTTCTGTAGATTCCAAAACTTTTGTCGGCATATATCGATGACCGTTGACTTTTTTCGCTATTTCGCGGTGCAAAAATATGGCCTAAAATATACTAAATTCACCACTCACATTTCAAAATCGGAAGTTGTCTTCATCCGCCACAGAGAATTGCTTTTGAGATAAAATGTCCGGTTTTTTCTGCATGTTATCATTGAAGACACTTGTCGAATTCATATGAGCTGATATTGAGTGATTTAAAGTGAACATGTCGGTAGATATGGTCGCTACAATCTCATACTCACTATGGACTATATTAGCCGAATTTCGTTCTTACATAAAATGCGTAGTGATTTAGTGTTGCGCCCCTTATACTGATTTAAAAGTTTTCACAATCCACATTTGTCACTTATTAATTAAATTAGAGAAAATTTGTAGCTCAACACTGAAAATTTCATGTCTCTGCGACATTTCGTTCAAGAGAAATGTTGTTTTAAAGATCAGTGCCGAAACGCGGAAAATCGCATATTTCGACTTTTCCTCCAATATGCGAGAGTTTGCACAAAACTCACTAAAACTAGTGACAGACAACAATTTATGCACGTCTTTGAACCAAGTTTAATTTCTTTTCTAAATTATCTGTCTTGCCATTTTGTTTTGGAAAGCACTTGTTAATGAGTGTGAAGTACAAACACCCCCCCTGTTTCAGTAGTAACAATTATGATCTTTTGCATAGGCCTACTGAATATGCAGCAAAACGGCTTCATGCAGATTAACAATGCCTATTAACTTTAAAACCCATTTTGAGCCTTTTTGAAGATTTTTGGATACAATTTCTAGACTTTGCGCAGGCGCCTGCTCGGCCAATAAAGCATTTTTCCCAATAATAATTCATCAGGGTGACTTTTCGTAATCCTTGTTTATCATCATGATTGAAATAGAACACACTTCATGACGGGCATTTCTTATTTTACGCGAAGAATGTAAAAAGAACGCGTTCATAACGACGGCCGTTACAAGGGGGCGCAACACTAAATAAGCGTCCCATAGGATAACGTGTGATTTTGGCCTACTTCGAGCGCCATTCCTGGCGTCCCTGCAATACTTGGCAAAATAAATTTGGTATCAAATTAAAGCTCTGTTTCTGTAGATTCCAAAACTTTTGTCGGCATATATCGATGACCGTTGACTTTTTTTTTTTTTTTGCAGTGCAAAAAATATGGCCTAAAAATATACTAAATTCACCACTCACATTTCAAATATCGGAAGTTGTCTTCATCCGCCACAGAGAATTGCTTTTGAGATAAAATGTCCGGTTTTTCTGCATGTTATCATTGAAGACACTTGTCGAATTCATATGAGCTGATATTGAGTGATTTAAAGTGAACATGTCGGTAGATATGGTCGCTACAATCTCATACTCACTATGGACTATATTAGCCGAATTTCGTTCTTACATAAAATGCGTAGTGATTTAGTGTTGCGCCCCCTTATAAGGATTTAAAAGTTTTCAAAATCCACATTTGTCACTTATTAATTAAATTAGAGAAAATTTGTAGCTCAACACTGAAAATTTCATGTCTCTGCGACATTTCGTTCAAGAGAAATGTTGTTTTAAAGATCAGTGCCGAAACGCGGAAAATCGCATATTTCGACTTTTCCTCCAATATGCGAGAGTTTGCACAAAACTCACTAAAACTAGTGACAGACAACAATTTATGCACGTCTTTGAACCAAGTTTAATTTCTTTTCTAAATTATCTGTCTTGCCATTTTATTTTGGAAAGAACCTGTTAATGAGTGTGAAGTACAAACACCCCCCTGTTTCAGTAGTAACAATTATGATCTTTTGCATAGGCCTACTGAATATGCAGCAAAACGGCTTCATGCAGATTAACAATGCCTATTAACTTTAAAACCCATTTTGAGCCTTTTTGAAGATTTTTGGATACAATTTCTAGACTTTGCGCAGGCGCCTGCTCGGCCAATAAAGCATTTTTCCCAATAATAATTCATCAGGGTGACTTTTCGTAATCCTTGTTTATCATCATGATTGAAATAGAACACATTTCATGACGGGCATTTCTTATTTTACGCGAAGAATGTAAAAAGAACGCGTTCATAACGACGGCCGTTACAAGGGGCGCAACACTAAATAAGCGTCCCATAGGATAACGTGTGATTTTGGCCTACTTCGAGCGCCATTCCTGGCGTCCCTGCAATACTTGGCAAAATAAATTTGGTATCAAATTAAAGCTCTGTTTCTGTAGATTCCAAAACTTTTGTCGGCATATATCGATGACCGTTGACTTTTTTTCGCTATTTCGCGGTGCAAAAAATATGGCCTAAAAATATACTACATTCACCTCTCACATTTCAAAATCGGAATATCTCTTCATCCGCCACAGAGAATTGCTTTTGAGATAAAATGTCCGGTTTTTTCTGCATGTTATCATTGAAGACACTTGTCGAATTCATATGAGCTGATATTGAGTGATTTAAAGTGAACATGTCGGTAGATATGGTCGCTACAATCTCATACTCACTATGGACTATATTAGCCGAATTTCGTTCTTACATAAAATGCGTAGTGATTTAGTGTTGCGCCCCCTTATAAGGATTTAAAAGTTTTCAAAATCCACATTTGTCACTTATTAATTAAATTAGAGAAAATTTGTAGCTCAACACTGAAAATTTCATGTCTCTGCGACATTTCGTTCAAGAGAAATGTTGTTTTAAAGATCAGTGCCGAAACGCGGAAAATCGCATATTTCGACTTTTCCTCCAATATGCGAGAGTTTGCACAAAACTCACTAAAACTAGTGACAGACAACAATTTATGCACGTCTTTGAACCAAGTTTAATTTCTTTTCTAAATTATCTGTCTTGCCATTTTGTTTTGGAAAGCACTTGTTAATGAGTGTGAAGTACAAACACCCCCCCCCCCTGTTTCAGTAGTAACAATTATGATCTTTTTGCATAGGCCTACTGAATATGCAGCAAAACGGCTTCATGCAGATTAACAATGCCTATTAACTTTAAAACCCATTTTGAGCCTTTTTTTAAGATTTTTGGATACAATTTCTAGACTTTGCGCAGGCGCCTGCTCGGCCAATAAAGCATTTTTCCCAATAATAATTCATCAGGGTGACTTTTCGTAATCCTTGTTTATCATCATGATTGAAATAGAACACACTTCATGACGGGCATTTCTTATTTTACGCGAAGAATGTAAAAAGAACGTGTTCATAACGACGGCCGTTACAAGGGGGCGCAACACTAAATAAGCGTCCCATAGGATAACGTGTGATTTTGGCCTACTTCGAGCGCCATTCCTGGCGTCCCTGCAATACTTGGCAAAATAAATTTGGTATCAAATTAAAGCTCTGTTTCTGTAGATTCCAAAACTTTTGTCGGCATATATCGATGACCGTTGACTTGGTTCGCTATTTCGTCGTGCAGAAAATATGGCCTAAAAATATACTAAATTCACCACTCACATTTCAAAATCGGAAGTTGTCTTCATCCGCCACAGAGAATTGCTTTTGAGATAAAATGTCCGGTTTTTTCTGCATGTTATCATTGAAGACACTTGTCGAATTCATATGAGCTGATATTGAGTGATTTAAAGTGAACATGTCGGTAGATATGGTCGCTACAATCTCATACTCACTATGGACTATATTAGCCGAATTTCGTTCTTACATAAAATGCGTAGTGATTTAGTGTTGCGCCCCACTATAAGGATTTAAAAGTTTTCAAAATCCACATTTGTCACTTATTAATTAAATTAGAGAAAATTTGTAGCTCAACACTGAAAATTTCATGTCTCTGCGACATTTCGTTCAAGAGAAATGTTGTTTTAAAGATCAGTGCCGAAACGCGGAAAATCGCATATTTCGACTTTTCCTCCAATATGCGAGAGTTTGCACAAAACTCACTAAAACTAGTGACAGACAACAATTTATGCACGTCTTTGAACCAAGTTTAATTTCTTTTCTAAATTATCTGTCTTGCCATTTAGTTTTGGACAGCACTTGTTAATGAGTGTGAAGTACAAACACCCCCCTGTTTCAGTAGTAACAATTATGATCTTTTTGCATAGGCCTACTGAATATGCAGCAAAACGGCTTCATGCAGATTAACAATGCCTATTAACTTTAAAACCCATTTTGAGCCTTTTGAAGATTTTTGGATACAATTTCTAGACTTTGCGCAGGCGCCTGCTCGGCCAATAAAGCATTTTTTCCCAATAATAATTCATCAGGGTGACTTTTCGTAATCCTTGTTTATCATCATGATTGAAATAGAACACACTTCATGACGGGCATTTCTTATTTTACGCGAAGAATGTAAAAAGAACGCGTTCATAACGACGGCCGTTACAAGGGGCGCAACACTAAATAAGCGTCCCATAGGATAACGTGTGATTTTGGCCTACTTCGAGCGCCATTCCTGGCGTCCCTGCAATACTTGGCAAAATAAATTTGGTATCAAATTAAAGCTCTGTTTCTGTAGATTCCAAAACTTTTGTCGGCATATATCGATGACCGTTGACTTTTTTCGCTATTTCGCGGTGCAAAAAATATGGCCTAAAAATATACTAAATTCACCACTCACATTTCAAAATCGGAAGTTGTCTTCATCCGCCACAGAGAATTGCTTTTGAGATAAAATGTCCGGTTTTTTCTGCATGTTATCATTGAAGACACTTGTCGAATTCATATGAGCTGATATTGAGTGATTTAAAGTGAACATGTCGGTAGATATGGTCGCTACAATCTCATACTCACTATGGACTATATTAGCCGAATTTCGTTCTTACATAAAATGCGTAGTGATTTAGTGTTGCGCCCCTTATAAGGATTTAAAAGTTTTCAAAATCCACATTTGTCACTTATTAATTAAATTAGAGAAAATTTGTAGCTCAACACTGAAAATTTCATGTCTCTGCGACATTTCGTTCAAGAGAAATGTTGTTTTAAAGATCAGTGCCGAAACGCGGAAAATCGCATATTTCGACTTTTCCTCCAATATGCGAGAGTTTGCACAAAACTCACTAAAACTAGTGACAGACAACAATTTATGCACGTCTTTGAACCAAGTTTAATTTCTTTTCTAAATTATCTGTCTTGCCATTTTGTTTTGGAAAGCACTTGTTAATGAGTGTGAAGTACAAACACCCCCCTGTTTCAGTAGTAACAATTATGATCTTTTGCATAGGCCTACTGAATATGCAGCAAAACGGCTTCATGCAGATTAACAATGCCTATTAACTTTAAAACCCATTTTGAGCCTTTTTGAAGATTTTTGGATACAATTTCTAGACTTTGCGCAGGCGCCTGCTCGGCCAATAAAGCATTTTTCCCAATAATAATTCATCAGGGTGACTTTTCGTAATCCTTGTTTATCATCATGATTGAAATAGAACACACTTCATGACGGGCATTTCTTATTTTACGCGAAGAATGTAAAAAGAACGCGTTCATAACGACGGCCGTTACAAGGGGCGCAACACTAAATAAGCGTCCCATAGGATAACGTGTGATTTTGGCCTACTTCGAGCGCCATTCCTGGCGTCCCTGCAATACTTGGCAAAATAAATTTGGTATCAAATTAAAGCTCTGTTTCTGTAGATTCCAAAACTTTTGTCGGCATATATCGATGACCGTTGACTTTTTTCGCTATTTCGCGATGCAAAAAATATGGCCTAAAAATATACTAAATTCACCACTCACATTTCAAATCGGAAGTTGTCTTCATCCGCCACAGAGAATTGCTTTTGAGATAAAATGTCCGGTTTTTTCTGCATGTTATCATTGAAGACACTTGTCGAATTCATATGAGCTGATATTGAGTGATTTAAAGTGAACATGTCGGTAGATATGGTCGCTACAATCTCATACTCACTATGGACTATATTAGCCGAATTTCGTTCTTACATAAAATGCGTAGTGATTTAGTGTTGCGCCCCTTATAAGGATTTAAAAGTTTTCAAAATCCACATTTGTCACTTATTAATTAAATTAGAGAAAATTTGTAGCTCAACACTGAAAATTTCATGTCTCTGCGACATTTCGTTCAAGAGAAATGTTGTTTTAAAGATCAGTGCCGAAACGCGGAAAATCGCATATTTCGACTTTTCCTCCAATATGCGAGAGTTTGCACAAAACTCACTAAAACTAGTGACAGACAACAATTTATGCACGTCTTTGAACCAAGTTTAATTTCTTTTCTAAATTATCTGTCTTGCCATTTTGTTTTGGAAAGCACTTGTTAATGAGTGTGAAGTACAAACACCCCCCCTGTTTCAGTAGTAACAATTATGATCTTTTTGCATAGGCCTACTGAATATGCAGCAAAACGGCTTCATGCAGATTAACAATGCCTATTAACTTTAAAACCCATTTTTGAGCCTTTTTGAAGATTTTTGGATACAATTTCTAGACTTTGCGCAGGCGCCTGCTCGGCCAATAAAGCATTTTTCCCAATAATAATTCATCAGGGTGACTTTTCGTAATCCTTGTTTATCATCATGATTGAAATAGAACACATTTCATGACGGGCATTTCTTATTTTACGCGAAGAATGTAAAAAGAACGCGTTCATAACGACGGCCGTTACAAGGATTTAAAAGTTTTCAAAATCCACATTTGTCACTTATTAATTAAATTAGAGAAAATTTGTAGCTCAACACTGAAAATTTCATGTCTCTGCGACATTTCGTTCAAGAGAAATGTTGTTTTAAAGATCAGTGCCGAAACGCGGAAAATCGCATATTTCGACTTTTCCTCCAATATGCGAGAGTTTGCACAAAACTCACTAAAACTAGTGACAGACAACAATTTATGCACGTCTTTGAACCAAGTTTAATTTCTTTTCTAAATTATCTGTCTTGCCATTTTGTTTTGGAAAGCACTTGTTAATGAGTGTGAAGTACAAACACCCCCCCCCCCTGTTTCAGTAGTAACAATTATGATCTTTTTGCATAGGCCTACTGAATATGCAGCAAAACGGCTTCATGCAGATTAACAATGCCTATTAACTTTAAAACCCATTTTTGAGCCTTTTTGAAGATTTTTGGATACAATTTCTAGACTTTGCGCAGGCGCCTGCTCGGCCAATAAAGCATTTTTCCCAATAATAATTCATCAGGGTGACTTTTCGTAATCCTTGTTTATCATCATGATTGAAATAGAACACACTTCATGACGGGCATTTCTTATTTTACGCGAAGAATGTAAAAAGAACGCGTTCATAACGACGGCCGTTACAAGGGGCGCAACACTAAATAAGCGTCCCATAGGATAACGTGTGATTTTGGCCTACTTCGAGCGCCATTCCTGGCGTCCCTGCAATACTTGGCAAAATAAATTTGGTATCAAATTAAAGCTCTGTTTCTGTAGATTCCAAAACTTTTGTCGGCATATATCGATGACCGTTGACTTTTTTCGCTATTTCGCGGTGCAAAAAATATGGCCTAAAAATATACTAAATTCACCACTCACATTTCAAAATCGGAAGTTGTCTTCATCCGCCACAGAGAATTGCTTTTGAGATAAAATGTCCGGTTTTTTCTGCATGTTATCATTGAAGACACTTGTCGAATTCATATGAGCTGATATTGAGTGATTTAAAGTGAACATGTCGGTAGATATGGTCGCTACAATCTCATACTCACTATGGACTATATTAGCCGAATTTCGTTCTTACATAAAATGCGTAGTGATTTAGTGTTGCGCCCCCTTATAAGGATTTAAAAGTTTTCAAAATCCACATTTGTCACTTATTAATTAAATTAGAGAAAATTTGTAGCTCAACACTGAAAATTTCATGTCTCTGCGACATTTCGTTCAAGAGAAATGTTGTTTTAAAGATCAGTGCCGAAACGCGGAAAATCGCATATTTCGACTTTTCCTCCAATATGCGAGAGTTTGCACAAAACTCACTAAAACTAGTGACAGACAACAATTTATGCACGTCTTTGAACCAAGTTTAATTTCTTTTCTAAATTATCTGTCTTGCCATTTTGTTTTGGAAAGCACTTGTTAATGAGTGTGAAGTACAAACACCCCCCTGTTTCAGTAGTAACAATTATGATCTTTTTGCATAGGCCTACTGAATATGCAGCAAAACGGCTTCATGCAGATTAACAATGCCTATTAACTTTAAAACCCATTTTTGAGCCTTTTTGAAGATTTTTGGATACAATTTCTAGACTTTGCGCAGGCGCCTGCTCGGCCAATAAAGCATTTTTCCCAATAATAATTCATCAGGGTGACTTTTCGTAATCCTTGTTTATCATCATGATTGAAATAGAACACATTTCATGACGGGCATTTCTTATTTTACGCGAAGAATGTAAAAAGAACGCGTTCATAACGACGGCCGTTACAAGGGGCGCAACACTAAATAAGCGTCCCATAGGATAACGTGTGATTTTGGCCTACTTCGAGCGCCATTCCTGGCGTCCCTGCAATACTTGGCAAAATAAATTTGGTATCAAATTAAAGCTCTGTTTCTGTAGATTCCAAAACTTTTGTCGGCATATATCGATGACCGTTGACTTTTTTCGCTATAAAACAGAGAAAAAAATATGGCCTAAAAATATACTAAATTCACCACTCACATTTCAAAATCGGAAGTTGTCTTCATCCGCCACAGAGAATTGCTTTTGAGATAAAATGTCCGGTTTTTTCTGCATGTTATCATTGAAGACACTTGTCGAATTCATATGAGCTGATATTGAGTGATTTAAAGTGAACATGTCGGTAGATATGGTCGCTACAATCTCATACTCACTATGGACTATATTAGCCGAATTTCGTTCTTACATAAAATGCGTAGTGATTTAGTGTTGCGCCCCTTATAAGGATTTAAAAGTTTTCAAAATCCACATTTGTCACTTATTAATTAAATTAGAGAAAATTTGTAGCTCAACACTGAAAATTTCATGTCTCTGCGACATTTCGGTCAAGAGAAATGTTGTTTTAAAGATCAGTGCCGAAACGCGGAAAATCGCATATTTCGACTTTTCCTCCAATATGCGAGTTTGCACAAAACTCACTAAAACTAGTGACAGACAACAATTTATGCACGTCTTTGAACCAAGTTTAATTTCTTTTCTAAATTATCTGTCTTGCCATTTTGTTTTGGAAAGCACTTGTTAATGAGTGTGAAGTACAAACACCCCCCTGTTTCAGTAGTAACAATTATGATCTTTTTGCATAGGCCTACTGAATATGCAGCAAAACGGCTTCATGCAGATTAACAATGCCTATTAACTTTAAAACCCATTTTTGAGCCTTTTTGAAGATTTTTGGATACAATTTCTAGACTTTGCGCAGGCGCCTGCTCGGCCAATAAAGCATTTTTCCCAATAATAATTCATCAGGGTGACTTTTCGTAATCCTTGTTTATCATCATGATTGAAATAGAACACATTTCATGACGGGCATTTCTTATTTTACGCGAAGAATGTAAAAAGAACGCGTTCATAACGACGGCCGTTACAAGGGGCGCAACACTAAATAAGCGTCCCATAGGATAACGTGTGATTTTGGCCTACTTCGAGCGCCATTCCTGGCGTCCCTGCAATACTTGGCAAAATAAATTTGGTATCAAATTAAAGCTCTGTTTCTGTAGATTCCAAAACTTTTGTCGGCATATATCGATGACCGTTGACTTTTTTCGCTATTTCGCGGTGCAAAAAATATGGCCTAAAAATATACTAAATTCACCACTCACATTTCAAAAATCGGAAGTTGTCTTCATCCGCCACAGAGAATTGCTTTTGAGATAAAATGTCCGGTTTTTTCTGCATGTTATCATTGAAGACACTTGTCGAATTCATATGAGCTGATATTGAGTGATTTAAAGTGAACATGTCGGTAGATATGGTCGCTACAATCTCATACTCACTATGGACTATATTAGCCGAATTTCGTTCTTACATAAAATGCGTAGTGATTTAGTGTTGCGCCCCTTATAAGGATTTAAAAGTTTTCAAAATCCACATTTGTCACTTATTAATTAAATTAGAGAAAATTTGTAGCTCAACACTGAAAATTTCATGTCTCTGCGACATTTCGTTCAAGAGAAATGTTGTTTTAAAGATCAGTGCCGAAACGCGGAAAATCGCATATTTCGACTTTTCCTCCAATATGCGAGAGTTTGCACAAAACTCACTAAAACTAGTGACAGACAACAATTTATGCACGTCTTTGAACCAAGTTTAATTTCTTTTCTAAATTATCTGTCTTGCCATTTTGTTTTGGAAAGCACTTGTTAATGAGTGTGAAGTACAAACACCCCCCCCCCCTGTTTCAGTAGTAACAATTATGATCTTTTTGCATAGGCCTACTGAATATGCAGCAAAACGGCTTCATGCAGATTAACAATGCCTATTAACTTTAAAACCCATTTTTGAGCCTTTTTGAAGATTTTTGGATACAATTTCTAGACTTTGCGCAGGCGCCTGCTCGGCCAATAAAGCATTTTTCCCAATAATAATTCATCAGGGTGACTTTTCGTAATCCTTGTTTATCATCATGATTGAAATAGAACACACTTCATGACGGGCATTTCTTATTTTACGCGAAGAATGTAAAAGAACGCGTTCATAACGACGGCCGTTACAAGGGGCGCAACACTAAATAAGCGTCCCATAGGATAACGTGTGATTTTGGCCTACTTCGAGCGCCATTCCTGGCGTCCCTGCAATACTTGGCAAAATAAATTTGGTATCAAATTAAAGCTCTGTTTCTGTAGATTCCAAAACTTTTGTCGGCATATATCGATGACCGTTGACTTTTTTTCGCTATTTCGCGGTGCAAAAATATGGCCTAAAAATATACTAAATTCACCACTCACATTTCAAAATCGGAAGTTGTCTTCATCCGCCACAGAGAATTGCTTTTGAGATAAAATGTCCGGTTTTTTCTGCATGTTATCATTGAAGACACTTGTCGAATTCATATGAGCTGATATTGAGTGATTTAAAGTGAACATGTCGGTAGATATGGTCGCTACAATCTCATACTCACTATGGACTATATTAGCCGAATTTCGTTCTTACATAAAATGCGTAGTGATTTAGTGTTGCGCCCCTTATAAGGATTTAAAAGTTTTCAAAATCCACATTTGTCACTTATTAATTAAATTAGAGAAAATTTGTAGCTCAACACTGAAAATTTCATGTCTCTGCGACATTTCGTTCAAGAGAAATGTTGTTTTAAAGATCAGTGCCGAAACGCGGAAAATCGCATATTTCGACTTTTCCTCCAATATGCGAGAGTTTGCACAAAACTCACTAAAACTAGTGACAGACAACAATTTATGCACGTCTTTGAACCAAGTTTAATTTCTTTTCTAAATTATCTGTCTTGCCATTTTGTTTTTAAAAGCACTTGTTAATGAGTGTGAAGTACAAACACCCCCCTGTTTCAGTAGTAACAATTATGATCTTTTGCATAGGCCTACTGAATATGCAGCAAAACGGCTTCATGCAGATTAACAATGCCTATTAACTTTAAAACCCATTTTGAGCCTTTTTGAAGATTTTTGGATACAATTTCTAGACTTTGCGCAGGCGCCTGCTCGGCCAATAAAGCATTTTTCCCAATAATAATTCATCAGGGTGACTTTTCGTAATCCTTGTTTATCATCATGATTGAAATAGAACACACTTCATGACGGGCATTTCTTATTTTACGCGAAGAATGTAAAAAGAACGCGTTCATAACGACGGCCGTTACAAGGGGCGCAACACTAAATAAGCGTCCCATAGGATAACGTGTGATTTTGGCCTACTTCGAGCGCCATTCCTGGCGTCCCTGCAATACTTGGCAAAATAAATTTGGTATCAAATTAAAGCTCTGTTTCTGTAGATTCCAAAACTTTTGTCGGCATATATCGATGACCGTTGACTTTTTTCGCTATTTCGCGGTGCAAAAAATATGGCCTAAAAATATACTAAATTCACCACTCACATTTCAAAATCGGAAGTTGTCTTCATCCGCCACAGAGAATTGCTTTTGAGATAAAATGTCCGGTTTTTTCTGCATGTTATCATTGAAGACACTTGTCGAATTCATATGAGCTGATATTGAGTGATTTAAAGTGAACATGTCGGTAGATATGGTCGCTACAATCTCATACTCACTATGGACTATATTAGCCGAATTTCGTTCTTACATAAAATGCGTAGTGATTTAGTGTTGCGCCCCCTTATAAGGATTTAAAAGTTTTCAAAATCCACATTTGTCACTTATTAATTAAATTAGAGAAAATTTGTAGCTCAACACTGAAAATTTCATGTCTCTGCGACATTTCGTTCAAGAGAAATGTTGTTTTAAAGATCAGTGCCGAAACGCGGAAAATCGCATATTTCGACTTTTCCTCCAATATGCGAGAGTTTGCACAAAACTCACTAAAACTAGTGACAGACAACAATTTATGCACGTCTTTGAACCAAGTTTAATTTCTTTTCTAAATTATCTGTCTTGCCATTTTGTTTTGGAAAGCACTTGTTAATGAGTGTGAAGTACAAACACCCCCCTGTTTCAGTAGTAACAATTATGATCTTTTTGCATAGGCCTACTGAATATGCAGCAAAACGGCTTCATGCAGATTAACAATGCCTATTAACTTTAAAACCCATTTTGAGCCTTTTGAAGATTTTTGGATACAATTTCTAGACTTTGCGCAGGCGCCTGCTCGGCCAATAAAGCATTTTTCCCAATAATAATTCATCAGGGTGACTTTTCGTAATCCTTGTTTATCATCATGATTGAAATAGAACACACTTCATGACGGGCATTTCTTATTTTACGCGAAGAATGTAAAAAGAACGCGTTCATAACGACGGCCGTTACAAGGGGCGCAACACTAAATAAGCGTCCCATAGGATAACGTGTGATTTTGGCCTACTTCGAGCGCCATTCCTGGCGTCCCTGCAATACTTGGCAAAATAAATTTGGTATCAAATTAAAGCTCTGTTTCTGTAGATTCCAAAACTTTTGTCGGCATATATCGATGACCGTTGACTTTTTTCGCTATTTCGCGGTGCAAAAATATGGCCTAAAAATATACTAAATTCACCACTCACATTTCAAAATCGGAAGTTGTCTTCATCCGCCACAGAGAATTGCTTTTGAGATAAAATGTCCGGTTTTTTCTGCATGTTATCATTGAAGACACTTGTCGAATTCATATGAGCTGATATTGAGTGATTTAAAGTGAACATGTCGGTAGATATGGTCGCTACAATCTCATACTCACTATGGACTATATTAGCCGAATTTCGTTCTTACATAAAATGCGTAGTGATTTAGTGTTGCGCCCCTTATAAGGATTTAAAAGTTTTCAAAATCCACATTTGTCACTTATTAATTAAATTAGAGAAAATTTGTAGCTCAACACTGAAAATTTCATGTCTCTGCGACATTTCGTTCAAGAGAAATGTTGTTTTAAAGATCAGTGCCGAAACGCGGAAAATCGCATATTTCGACTTTTCCTCCAATATGCGAGAGTTTGCACAAAACTCACTAAAACTAGTGACAGACAACAATTTATGCACGTCTTTGAACCAAGTTTAATTTCTTTTCTAAATTATCTGTCTTGCCATTTTGTTTTGGAAAGCACTTGTTAATGAGTGTGAAGTACAAACACCCCCCTGTTTCAGTAGTAACAATTATGATCTTTTTGCATAGGCCTACTGAATATGCAGCAAAACGGCTTCATGCAGATTAACAATGCCTATTAACTTTAAAACCCATTTTGAGCCTTTTGAAGATTTTTGGATACAATTTCTAGACTTTGCGCAGGCGCCTGCTCGGCCAATAAAGCATTTTTCCCAATAATAATTCATCAGGGTGACTTTTCGTAATCCTTGTTTATCATCATGATTGAAATAGAACACATTTCATGACGGGCATTTCTTATTTTACGCGAAGAATGTAAAAAGAACGCGTTCATAACGACGGCCGTTACAAGGGGCGCAACACTAAATAAGCGTCCCATAGGATAACGTGTGATTTTGGCCTACTTCGAGCGCCATTCCTGGCGTCCCTGCAATACTTGGCAAAATAAATTTGGTATCAAATTAAAGCTCTGTTTCTGTAGATTCCAAAACTTTTGTCGGCATATATCGATGACCGTTGACTTTTTTCGCTATTTCGCGGTGCAAATGAAATATATGGCCTAAAAATATACTAAATTCACCACTCACATTTCAAAATCGGAAGTTGTCTTCATCCGCCACAGAGAATTGCTTTTGAGATAAAATGTCCGGTTTTTTCTGCATGTTATCATTGAAGACACTTGTCGAATTCATATGAGCTGATATTGAGTGATTTAAAGTGAACATGTCGGTAGATATGGTCGCTACAATCTCATACTCACTATGGACTATATTAGCCGAATTTCGTTCTTACATAAAATGCGTAGTGATTTAGTGTTGCGCCCCCTTATAAGGATTTAAAAGTTTTCAAAATCCACATTTGTCACTTATTAATTAAATTAGAGAAAATTTGTAGCTCAACACTGAAAATTTCATGTCTCTGCGACATTTCGTTCAAGAGAAATGTTGTTTTAAAGATGAGTGCCGAAACGCGGAAAATCGCATATTTCGACTTTTCCTCCAATATGCGAGAGTTTGCACAAAACTCACTAAAACTAGTGACAGACAACAATTTATGCACGTCTTTGAACCAAGTTTAATTTCTTTTCTAAATTATCTGTCTTGCCATTTTGTTTTGGAAAGCACTTGTTAATGAGTGTGAAGTACAAACACCCCCCTGTTTCAGTAGTAACAATTATGATCTTTTTGCATAGGCCTCCTGAATATGCAGCTAAACGGCTTTATGCGGATTAACAATGTCTGTTCACTTTAAAACCCATTTTGAGCCTTTTTGAAGATTTTTGGATACAATTTCTAGACTTTGCGCAGGCGCCTGCTCGGCCAATAAAGCATTTTTCCCAATAATAATTCATCAGGGTGACTTTTCGTAATCCTTGTTTATCATCATGATTGAAATAGAACACACTTCATGACGGGCATTTCTTATTTTACGCGAAGAATGTAAAAAGAACGCGTTCATAACGACGGCTGTTACAGGGGGCGCAACACTAAATAAGCGTCCCATAGGATAACGTGTGATTTTGGCCTACTTCGAGCGCCATTCCTGGCGTCCCTGCAATACTTGGCAAAATAAATTTGGTATCAAATTAAAGCTCTGTTTCTGTAGATTCCAAAACTTTTGTCGGCATATATCGATGACCGTTGACTTTTTTCGCTATTTCGCGGTGCAAAAATATGGCCTAAAAATATACTAAATTCACCACTCACATTTCAAAATCGGAAGTTGTCTTCATCCGCCACAGAGAGTTGCTGTTGAGATAAAATGTCCGGTTTTTTCTGCATGTTATCATTGAAGACACTTGTCGAATTCATATGAGCTGATATTGAGTGATTTAAAGTGAACATGTCGGTAGATATGGTCGCTACAATCTCATACTCACTATGGACTATATTAGCCGAATTTCGTTCTTACATAAAATGCGTAGTGATTTAGTGTTGCGCCCCTTATAAGGATTTAAAAGTTTTCAAAATCCACATTTGTCACTTATTAATTAAATTAGAGAAAATTTGTAGCTCAACACTGAAAATTTCATGTCTCTGCGACATTTCGTTCAAGAGAAATGTTGTTTTAAAGATCAGTGCCGAAACGCGGAAAATCGCATATTTCGACTTTTCCTCCAATATGCGAGAGTTTGCACAAAACTCACTAAAACTAGTGACAGACAACAATTTATGCACGTCTTTGAACCAAGTTTAATTTCTTTTCTAAATTATCTGTCTTGCCATTTTGTTTTGGAAAGCACTTGTTAATGAGTGTGAAGTACAAACACCCCCCCCTGTTTCAGTAGTAACAATTATGATCTTTTTGCATAGGCCTACTGAATATGCAGCAAAACGGCTTCATGCAGATTAACAATGCCTATTAACTTTAAAACCCATTTTTGAGCCTTTTTGAAGATTTTTGGATACAATTTCTAGACTTTGCGCAGGCGCCTGCTCGGCCAATAAAGCATTTTTCCCAATAATAATTCATCAGGGTGACTTTTCGTAATCCTTGTTTATCATCATGATTGAAATAGAACACACTTCATGACGGGCATTTCTTATTTTACGCGAAGAATGTAAAAAGAACGCGTTCATAACGACGGCCGTTACAAGGGGCGCAACACTAAATAAGCGTCCCATAGGATAACGTGTGATTTTGGCCTACTTCGAGCGCCATTCCTGGCGTCCCTGCAATACTTGGCAAAATAAATTTGGTATCAAATTAAAGCTCTGTTTCTGTAGATTCCAAAACTTTTGTCGGCATATATCGATGACCGTTGACTTTTTTCGCTATTTCGCGGTGCAAAAATATGGCCTAAAATATACTAAATTCACCACTCACATTTCAAAATCGGAAGTTGTCTTCATCCGCCACAGAGAATTGCTTTTGAGATAAAATGTCCGGTTTTTTCTGCATGTTATCATTGAAGACACTTGTCGAATTCATATGAGCTGATATTGAGTGATTTAAAGTGAACATGTCGGTAGATATGGTCGCTACAATCTCATACTCACTATGGACTATATTAGCCGAATTTCGTTCTTACATAAAATGCGTAGTGATTTAGTGTTGCGCCCCCTTATAAGGATTTAAAAGTTTTCAAAATCCACATTTGTCACTTATTAATTAAATTAGAGAAAATTTGTAGCTCAACACTGAAAATTTCATGTCTCTGCGACATTTCGTTCAAGAGAAATGTTGTTTTAAAGATCAGTGCCGAAACGCGGAAAATCGCATATTTCGACTTTTCCTCCAATATGCGAGAGTTTGCACAAAACTCACTAAAACTAGTGACAGACAACAATTTATGCACGTCTTTGAACCAAGTTTAATTTCTTTTCTAAATTATCTGTCTTGCCATTTTGTTTTGGAAAGCACTTGTTAATGAGTGTGAAGTACAAACACCCCCCCTGTTTCAGTAGTAACAATTATGATCTTTTGCATAGGCCTACTGAATATGCAGCAAAACGGCTTCATGCAGATTAACAATGCCTATTAACTTTAAAACCCATTTTTGAGCCTTTTTGAAGATTTTTGGATACAATTTCTAGACTTTGCGCAGGCGCCTGCTCGGCCAATAAAGCATTTTTCCCAATAATAATTCATCAGGGTGACTTTTCGTAATCCTTGTTTATCATCATGATTGAAATAGAACACATTTCATGACGGGCATTTCTTATTTTACGCGAAGAATGTAAAAAGAACGCGTTCATAACGACGGCCGTTACAAGGGGCGCAACACTAAATAAGCGTCCCATAGGATAACGTGTGATTTTGGCCTACTTCGAGCGCCATTCCTGGCGTCCCTGCAATACTTGGCAAAATAAATTTGGTATCAAATTAAAGCTCTGTTTCTGTAGATTCCAAAACTTTTGTCGGCATATATCGATGACCGTTGACTTTTTTCGCTATTTCGCGGTGCAAAAATATGGCCTAAAAATATACTAAATTCACCACTCACATTTCAAAATCGGAAGTTGTCTTCATGCGCCACAGAGAATTGCTTTTGAGATAAAATGTCCGGTTTTTTCTGCATGTTATCATTGAAGACACTTGTCGAATTCATATGAGCTGATATTGAGTGATTTAAAGTGAACATGTCGGTAGATATGGTCGCTACAATCTCATACTCACTATGGACTATATTAGCCGAATTTCGTTCTTACATAAAATGCGTAGTGATTTAGTGTTGCGCCACCTTATAAGGATTTAAAAGTTTTCAAAATCCACATTTGTCACTTATTAATTAAATTAGAGAAAATTTGTAGCTCAACACTGAAAATTTCATGTCTCTGCGACATTTCGTTCAAGAGAAATGTTGTTTTAAAGATCAGTGCCGAAACGCGGAAAATCGCATATTTCGACTTTTCCTCCAATATGCGAGAGTTTGCACAAAACTCACTAAAACTAGTGACAGACAACAATTTATGCACGTCTTTGAACCAAGTTTAATTTCTTTTCTAAATTATCTGTCTTGCCATTTTGTTTTGGAAAGCACTTGTTAATGAGTGTGAAGTACAAACACCCCCCTGTTTCAGTAGTAACAATTATGATCTTTTTGCATAGGCCTACTGAATATGCAGCAAAACGGCTTCATGCAGATTAACAATGCCTATTAACTTTAAAACCCATTTTTGAGCCTTTTTGAAGCTTTTTTGATACAATTTCTAGACTTTGCAGGCGCCTGCTCGGCCAATAAAGCATTTTTCCCAATAATAATTCATCAGGGTGACTTTTCGTAATCCTTGTTTATCATCATGATTGAAATAGAACACATTTCATGACGGGCATTTCTTATTTTACGCGAAGAATGTAAAAAGAACGCGTTCATAACGACGGCCGTTACAAGGGGCGCAACACTAAATAAGCGTCCCATAGGATAACGTGTGATTTTGGCCTACTTCGAGCGCCATTCCTGGCGTCCCTGCAATACTTGGCAAAATAAATTTGGTATCAAATTAAAGCTCTGTTTCTGTAGATTCCAAAACTTTTGTCGGCATATATCGATGACCGTTGACTTTTTTCGCTATTTCGCGGTGCAAACAAATATGGCCTAAAAATATACTAAATTCACCACTCACATTTCAAAATCGGAAGTTGTCTTCATCCGCCACAGAGAATTGCTTTTGAGATAAAATGTCCGGTTTTTTCTGCATGTTATCATTGAAGACACTTGTCGAATTCATATGAGCTGATATTGAGTGATTTAAAGTGAACATGTCGGTAGATATGGTCGCTACAATCTCATACTCACTATGGACTATATTAGCCGAATTTCGTTCTTACATAAAATGCGTAGTGATTTAGTGTTGCGCCCCTTATAAGGATTTAAAAGTTTTCAAAATCCACATTTGTCACTTATTAATTAAATTAGAGAAAATTTGTAGCTCAACACTGAAAATTTCATGTCTCTGCGACATTTCGTTCAAGAGAAATGTTGTTTTAAAGATCAGTGCCGAAACGCGGAAAATCGCATATTTCGACTTTTCCTCCAATATGCGAGAGTTTGCACAAAACTCACTAAAACTAGTGACAGACAACAATTTATGCACGTCTTTGAACCAAGTTTAATTTCTTTTCTAAATTATCTGTCTTGCCATTTTGTTTTGGAAAGCACTTGTTAATGAGTGTGAAGTACAAACACCCCCTGTTTCAGTAGTAACAATTATGATCTTTTTGCATAGGCCTACTGAATATGCAGCAAAACGGCTTCATGCAGATTAACAATGCCTATTAACTTTAAAACCCATTTTTGAGCCTTTTTTTTTTTTTTGGATACAATTTCTAGACTTTGCGCAGGCGCCTGCTCGGCCAATAAAGCATTTTTCCCAATAATAATTCATCAGGGTGACTTTTCGTAATCCTTGTTTATCATCATGATTGAAATAGAACACATTTCATGACGGGCATTTCTTATTTTACGCGAAGAATGTAAAAAGAACGCGTTCATAACGACGGCCGTTACAAGGATTTAAAAGTTTTCAAAATCCACATTTGTCACTTATTAATTAAATTAGAGAAAATTTGTAGCTCAACACTGAAAATTTCATGTCTCTGCGACATTTCGTTCAAGAGAAATGTTGTTTTAAAGATCAGTGCCGAAACGCGGAAAATCGCATATTTCGACTTTTCCTCCAATATGCGAGAGTTTGCACAAAACTCACTAAAACTAGTGACAGACAACAATTTATGCACGTCTTTGAACCAAGTTTAATTTCTTTTCTAAATTATCTGTCTTGCCATTTTGTTTTGGAAAGCACTTGTTAATGAGTGTGAAGTACAAACACCCCCCTGTTTCAGTAGTAACAATTATGATCTTTTTTGCATAGGCCTACTGAATATGCAGCAAAACGGCTTCATGCAGATTAACAATGCCTATTAACTTTAAAACCCATTTTTGAGCCTTTTTGAAGATTTTTGGATACAATTTCTAGACTTTGCGCAGGCGCCTGCTCGGCCAATAAAGCATTTTTCCCAATAATAATTCATCAGGGTGACTTTTCGTAATCCTTGTTTATCATCATGATTGAAATAGAACACACTTCATGACGGGCATTTCTTATTTTACGCGAAGAATGTAAAAAGAACGCGTTCATAACGACGGCCGTTACAAGGGGGCGCAACACTAAATAAGCGTCCCATAGGATAACGTGTGATTTTGGCCTACTTCGAGCGCCATTCCTGGCGTCCCTGCAATACTTGGCAAAATAAATTTGGTATCAAATTAAAGCTCTGTTTCTGTAGATTCCAAAACTTTTGTCGGCATATATCGATGACCGTTGACTTTTTTCGCTATTTCGCGGTGCAAAAAATATGGCCTAAAAATATACTAAATTCACCACTCACATTTCAAAATCGGAAGTTGTCTTCATCCGCCACAGAGAATTGCTTTTGAGATAAAATGTCCGGTTTTTTCTGCATGTTATCATTGAAGACACTTGTCGAATTCATATGAGCTGATATTGAGTGATTTAAAGTGAACATGTCGGTAGATATGGTCGCTACAATCTCATACTCACTATGGACTATATTAGCCGAATTTCGTTCTTACATAAAATGCGTAGTGATTTAGTGTTGCGCCCCTTATAAGGATTTAAAAGTTTTCAAAATCCACATTTGTCACTTATTAATTAAATTAGAGAAAATTTGTAGCTCAACACTGAAAATTTCATGTCTCTGCGACATTTCGTTCAAGAGAAATGTTGTTTTAAAGATCAGTGCCGAAACGCGGAAAATCGCATATTTCGACTTTTCCTCCAATATGCGAGAGTTTGCACAAAACTCACTAAAACTAGTGACAGACAACAATTTATGCACGTCTTTGAACCAAGTTTAATTTCTTTTCTAAATTATCTGTCTTGCCATTTTGTTTTGGAAAGCACTTGTTAATGAGTGTGAAGTACAAACACCCCCCCCCCCTGTTTCAGTAGTAACAATTATGATCTTTTTGCATAGGCCTACTGAATATGCAGCAAAACGGCTTCATGCAGATTAACAATGCCTATTAACTTTAAAACCCATTTTTGAGCCTTTTTGAAGATTTTTGGATACAATTTCTAGACTTTGCGCAGGCGCCTGCTCGGCCAATAAAGCATTTTTCCCAATAATAATTCATCAGGGTGACTTTTCGTAATCCTTGTTTATCATCATGATTGAAATAGAACACATTTCATGACGGGCATTTCTTATTTTACGCGAAGAATGTAAAAAGAACGCGTTCATAACGACGGCCGTTACAAGGGGCGCAACACTAAATAAGCGTCCCATAGGATAACGTGTGATTTTGGCCTACTTCGAGCGCCATTCCTGGCGTCCCTGCAATACTTGGCAAAATAAATTTGGTATCAAATTAAAGCTCTGTTTCTGTAGATTCCAAAACTTTTGTCGGCATATATCGATGACCGTTGACTTTTTCGCTATTTCGCGGTGCAAAAAATATGGCCTAAAAATATACTAAATTCACCACTCACATTTCAAAATCGGAAGTTGTCTTCATCCGCCACAGAGAATTGCTTTTGAGATAAAATGTCCGGTTTTTTCTGCATGTTATCATTGAAGACACTTGTCGAATTCATATGAGCTGATATTGAGTGATTTAAAGTGAACATGTCGGTAGATATGGTCGCTACAATCTCATACTCACTATGGACTATATTAGCCGAATTTCGTTCTTACATAAAATGCGTAGTGATTTAGTGTTGCGCCCCTTATAAGGATTTAAAAGTTTTCAAAATCCACATTTGTCACTTATTAATTAAATTAGAGAAAATTTGTAGCTCAACACTGAAAATTTCATGTCTCTGCGACATTTCGTTCAAGAGAAATGTTGTTTTAAAGATCAGTGCCGAAACGCGGAAAATCGCATATTTCGACTTTTCCTCCAATATGCGAGAGTTTGCACAAAACTCACTAAAACTAGTGACAGACAACAATTTATGCACGTCTTTGAACCAAGTTTAATTTCTTTTCTAAATTATCTGTCTTGCCATTTTGTTTTGGAAAGCACTTGTTAATGAGTGTGAAGTACAAACACCCCCCTGTTTCAGTAGTAACAATTATGATCTTTTGCATAGGCCTACTGAATATGCAGCAAAACGGCTTCATGCAGATTAACAATGCCTATTAACTTTAAAACCCATTTTTGAGCCTTTTTGAAGATTTTTGGATACAATTTCTAGACTTTGCGCAGGCGCCTGCTCGGCCAATAAAGCATTTTTCCCAATAATAATTCATCAGGGTGACTTTTCGTAATCCTTGTTTATCATCATGATTGAAATAGAACACATTTCATGACGGGCATTTCTTATTTTACGCGAAGAATGTAAAAAGAACGCGTTCATAACGACGGCCGTTACAAGGATTTAAAGTTTTCAAAATCCACATTTGTCACTTATTAATTAAATTAGAGAAAATTTGTAGCTCAACACTGAAAATTTCATGTCTCTGCGACATTTCGTTCAAGAGAAATGTTGTTTTAAAGATCAGTGCCGAAACGCGGAAAATCGCATATTTCGACTTTTCCTCCAATATGCGAGAGTTTGCACAAAACTCACTAAAACTAGGGACAGACAACAATTTATGCACGTCTTTGAACCAAGTTTAATTTCTTTTCTAAATTATCTGTCTTGCCATTTTGTTTTGGAAAGCACTTGTTAATGAGTGTGAAGTACAAACACCCCCCCCCCCTGTTTCAGTAGTAACAATTATGATCTTTTTGCATAGGCCTACTGAATATGCAGCAAAACGGCTTCATGCAGATTAACAATGCCTATTAACTTTAAAACCCATTTTTGAGCCTTTTTGAAGATTTTTGGATACAATTTCTAGACTTTGCGCAGGCGCCTGCTCGGCCAATAAAGCATTTTTCCCAATAATAATTCATCAGGGTGACTTTTCGTAATCCTTGTTTATCATCATGATTGAAATAGAACACACTTCATGACGGGCATTTCTTATTTTACGCGAAGAATGTAAAAAGAACGCGTTCATAACGACGGCCGTTACAAGGGGCGCAACACTAAATAAGCGTCCCATAGGATAACGTGTGATTTTGGCCTACTTCGAGCGCCATTCCTTGCGTCCCTGCAATACTTGGCAAAATAAATTTGGTATCAAATTAAAGCTCTGTTTCTGTAGATTCCAAAACTTGTGTCGGCATATGTCGATGACCGTTGACTTTTTTCGCTATTTCGCGGTGCAAAAAAATATGGCCTAAAAATATACTAAATTCACCACTCACATTTCAAAATCGGAAGTTGTCTTCATCCGCCACAGAGAATTGCTTTTGAGATAAAATGTCCGGTTTTTTCTGCATGTTATCATTGAAGACACTTGTCGAATTCATATGAGCTGATATTGAGTGATTTAAAGTGAACATGTCGGTAGATATGGTCGCTACAATCTCATACTCACTATGGACTATATTAGCCGAATTTCGTTCTTACATAAAATGCGTAGTGATTTAGTGTTGCGCCCCTTATAAGGATTTAAAAGTTTTCAAAATCCACATTTGTCACTTATTAATTAAATTAGAGAAAATTTGTAGCTCAACACTGAAAATTTCATGTCTCTGCGACATTTCGTTCAAGAGAAATGTTGTTTTAAAGATCAGTGCCGAAACGCGGAAAATCGCATATTTCGACTTTTCCTCCAATATGCGAGAGTTTGCACAAAACTCACTAAAACTAGTGACAGACAACAATTTATGCACGTCTTTGAACCAAGTTTAATTTCTTTTCTAAATTATCTGTCTTGCCATTTTGTTTTGGAAAGCACTTGTTAATGAGTGTGAAGTACAAACACCCCCCCTGTTTCAGTAGTAACAATTATGATCTTTTGCATAGGCCTACTGAATATGCAGCAAAACGGCTTCATGCAGATTAACAATGCCTATTAACTTTAAAACCCATTTTTGAGCCTTTTTGAAGATTTTTGGATACAATTTCTAGACTTTGCGCAGGCGCCTGCTCGGCCAATAAAGCATTTTTCCCAATAATAATTCATCAGGGTGACTTTTCGTAATCCTTGTTTATCATCATGATTGAAATAGAACACACTTCATGACGGGCATTTCTTATTTTACGCGAAGAATGTAAAAAGAACGCGTTCATAACGACGGCCGTTACAAGGGGCGCAACACTAAATAAGCGTCCATAGGATAACGTGTGATTTTGGCCTACTTCGAGCGCCATTCCTGGCGTCCCTGCAATACTTGGCAAAATAAATTTGGTATCAAATTAAAGCTCTGTTTCTGTAGATTCCAAAACTTTTGTCGGCATATATCGATGACCGTTGACTTTTTTTCGCTATTTCGCGGTGCAAAAATATGGCCTAAAATATACTAAATTCACCACTCACATTTCAAAATCGGAAGTTGTCTTCATCCGCCACAGAGAATTGCTTTTGAGATAAAATGTCCGGTTTTTTCTGCATGTTATCATTGAAGACACTTGTCGAATTCATATGAGCTGATATTGAGTGATTTAAAGTGAACATGTCGGTAGATATGGTCGCTACAATCTCATACTCACTATGGACTATATTAGCCGAATTTCGTTCTTACATAAAATGCGTAGTGATTTAGTGTTGCGCCCCTTATAAGGATTTAAAAGTTTTCAAAATCCACATTTGTCACTTATTAATTAAATTAGAAAATTTGTAGCTCAACACTGAAAATTTCATGTCTCTGCGACATTTCGTTCAAGAGAAATGTTGTTTTAAAGATCAGTGCCGAAACGCGGAAAATCGCATATTTCGACTTTTCCTCCAATATGCGAGAGTTTGCACAAAACTCACTAAAACTAGTGACAGACAACAATTTATGCACGTCTTTGAACCAAGTTTAATTTCTTTTCTAAATTATCTGTCTTGCCATTTTGTTTTGGAAAGCACTTGTTAATGAGTGTGAAGTACAAACACCCCCCCCCCCTGTTTCAGTAGTAACAATTATGATCTTTTTGCATAGGCCTACTGAATATGCAGCAAAACGGCTTCATGCAGATTAACAATGCCTATTAACTTTAAAACCCATCTTTGAGCCTTTTTGAAGATTTTTGGATACAATTTCTAGACTTTGCGCAGGCGCCTGCTCGGCCAATAAAGCATTTTTCCCAATAATAATTCATCAGGGTGACTTTTCGTAATCCTTGTTTATCATCATGATTGAAATAGAACACATTTCATGACGGGCATTTCTTATTTTACGCGAAGAATGTAAAAGAACGCGTTCATAACGACGGCCGTTACAAGGGGCGCAACACTAAATAAGCGTCCCATAGGATAACGTGTGATTTTGGCCTACTTCGAGCGCCATTCCTGGCGTCCCTGCAATACTTGGCAAAATAAATTTGGTATCAAATTAAAGCTCTGTTTCTGTAGATTCCAAAACTTTTGTCGGCATATATCGATGACCGTTGACTTTTTTCGCTATTTCGCGGTGCAAAAAATATGGCCTAAAAATATACTAAATTCACCACTCACATTTCAAAATCGGAAGTTGTCTTCATCCGCCACAGAGAATTGCTTTTGAGATAAAATGTCCGGTTTTTTCTGCATGTTATCATTGAAGACACTTGTCGAATTCATATGAGCTGATATTGAGTGATTTAAAGTGAACATGTCGGTAGATATGGTCGCTACAATCTCATACTCACTATGGACTATATTAGCCGAATTTCGTTCTTACATAAAATGCGTAGTGATTTAGTGTTGCGCCCCTTATAAGGATTTAAAAGTTTTCAAAATCCACATTTGTCACTTATTAATTAAATTAGAGAAAATTTGTAGCTCAACACTGAAAATTTCATGTCTCTGCGACATTTCGTTCAAGAGAAATGTTGTTTTAAAGATCAGTGCCGAAACGCGGAAAATCGCATATTTCGACTTTTCCTCCAATATGCGAGAGTTTGCACAAAACTCACTAAAACTAGTGACAGACAACAATTTATGCACGTCTTTGAACCAAGTTTAATTTCTTTTCTAAATTATCTGTCTTGCCATTTTGTTTTGGAAAGCACTTGTTAATGAGTGTGAAGTACAAACACCCCCCTGTTTCAGTAGTAACAATTATGATCTTTTTGCATAGGCCTACTGAATATGCAGCAAAACGGCTTCATGCAGATTAACAATGCCTATTAACTTTAAAACCCATTTTTGAGCCTTTTTGAAGATTTTTGGATACAATTTCTAGACTTTGCGCAGGCGCCTGCTCGGCCAATAAAGCATTTTTCCCAATAATAATTCAGCAGGGTGACTTTTCGTAATCCTTGTTTATCATCATGATTGTAATAGAACACATTTCATGACGGGCATTTCTTATTTTACGCGAAGAATGTAAAAAGAACGCGTTCATAACGACGGCCGTTACAAGGATTTAAAAGTTTTCAAAATCCACATTTGTCACTTATTAATTAAATTAGAGAAAATTTGTAGCTCAACACTGAAAATTTCATGTCTCTGCGACATTTCGTTCAAGAGAAATGTTGTTTTAAAGATCAGTGCCGAAACGCGGAAAATCGCATATTTCGACTTTTCCTCCAATATGCGAGAGTTTGCACAAAACTCACTAAAACTAGTGACAGACAACAATTTATGCACGTCTTTGAACCAAGTTTAATTTCTTTTCTAAATTATCTGTCTTGCCATTTTGTTTTGGAAAGCACTTGTTAATGAGTGTGAAGTACAAACACCCCCCTGTTTCAGTAGTAACAATTATGATCTTTTTGCATAGGCCTACTGAATATGCAGCAAAACGGCTTCATGCAGATTAACAATGCCTATTAACTTTAAAACCCATTTTTGAGCCTTTTTGAAGATTTTTGGATACAATTTCTAGACTTTGCGCAGGCGCCTGCTCGGCCAATAAAGCATTTTTCCCAATAATAATTCATCAGGGTGACTTTTCGTAATCCTTGTTTATCATCATGATTGAAATAGAACACACTTCATGACGGGCATTTCTTATTTTACGCGAAGAATGTAAAAAGAACGCGTTCATAACGACGGCCGTTACAAGGGGCGCAACACTAAATAAGCGTCCCATAGGATAACGTGTGATTTTGGCCTACTTCGAGCGCCATTCCTGGCGTCCCTGCAATACTTGGCAAAATAAATTTGGTATCAAATTAAAGCTCTGTTTCTGTAGATTCCAAAACTTTTGTCGGCATATATCGATGACCGTTGACTTTTTTCGCTATTTCGCGGTGCAAAAATATGGCCTAAAAATATACTAAATTCACCACTCACATTTCAAAATCGGAAGTTGTCTTCATCCGCCACAGAGAATTGCTTTTGAGATAAAATGTCCGGTTTTTTCTGCATGTTATCATTGAAGACACTTGTCGAATTCATATGAGCTGATATTGAGTGATTTAAAGTGAACATGTCGGTAGATATGGTCGCTACAATCTCATACTCACTATGGACTATATTAGCCGAATTTCGTTCTTACATAAAATGCGTAGTGATTTAGTGTTGCGCCCCTTATAAGGATTTAAAAGTTTTCAAAATCCACATTTGTCACTTATTAATTAAATTAGAGAAAATTTGTAGCTCAACACTGAAAATTTCATGTCTCTGCGACATTTCGTTCAAGAGAAATGTTGTTTTAAAGATCAGTGCCGAAACGCGGAAAATCGCATATTTCGACTTTTCCTCCAATATGCGAGAGTTTGCACAAAACTCACTAAAACTAGTGACAGACAACAATTTATGCACGTCTTTGAACCAAGTTTAATTTCTTTTCTAAATTATCTGTCTTGCCATTTTGTTTTGGAAAGCACTTGTTAATGAGTGTGAAGTACAAACACCCCCCTGTTTCAGTAGTAACAATTATGATCTTTTGCATAGGCCTACTGAATATGCAGCAAAACGGCTTCATGCAGATTAACAATGCCTATTAACTTTAAAACCCATTTTGAGCCTTTTTGAAGATTTTTGGATACAATTTCTAGACTTTGCGCAGGCGCCTGCTCGGCCAATAAAGCATTTTTCCCAATAATAATTCATCAGGGTGACTTTTCGTAATCCTTGTTTATCATCATGATTGAAATAGAACACATTTCATGACGGGCATTTCTTATTTTACGCGAAGAATGTAAAAAGAACGCGTTCATAACGACGGCCGTTACAAGGGGCGCAACACTAAATAAGCGTCCCATAGGATAACGTGTGATTTTGGCCTACTTCGAGCGCCATTCCTGGCGTCCCTGCAATACTTGGCAAAATAAATTTGGTATCAAATTAAAGCTCTGTTTCTGTAGATTCCAAAACTTTTGTCGGCATATATCGATGACCGTTGACTTTTTTCGCTATTTCGCGGTACACAAAATATGGCCTAAAAATATACTAAATTCACCACTCACATTTCAAAATCGGAAGTTGTCTTCATCCGCCACAGAGAATTGCTTTTGAGATAAAATGTCCGGTTTTTTCTGCATGTTATCATTGAAGACACTTGTCGAATTCATATGAGCTGATATTGAGTGATTTAAAGTGAACATGTCGGTAGATATGGTCGCTACAATCTCATACTCACTATGGACTATATTAGCCGAATTTCGTTCTTACATAAAATGCGTAGTGATTTAGTGTTGCGCCCCTTATAAGGATTTAAAAGTTTTCAAAATCCACATTTGTCACTTATTAATTAAATTAGAGAAAATTTGTAGCTCAACACTGAAAATTTCATGTCTCTGCGACATTTCGTTCAAGAGAAATGTTGTTTTAAAGATCAGTGCCGAAACGCGGAAAATCGCATATTTCGACTTTTCCTCCAATATGCGAGAGTTTGCACAAAACTCACTAAAACTAGTGACAGACAACAATTTATGCACGTCTTTGAACCAAGTTTAATTTCTTTTCTAAATTATCTGTCTTGCCATTTTGTTTTGGAAAGCACTTGTTAATGAGTGTGAAGTACAAACACCCCCCTGTTTCAGTAGTAACAATTATGATCTTTTTTGCATAGGCCTACTGAATATGCAGCAAAACGGCTTCATGCAGATTAACAATGCCTATTAACTTTAAAACCCATTTTGAGCCTTTTTGAAGATTTTTGGATACAATTTCTAGACTTTGCGCAGGCGCCTGCTCGGCCAATAAAGCATTTTTCCCAATAATAATTCATCAGGGTGACTTTTCGTAATCCTTGTTTATCATCATGATTGAAATAGAACACATTTCATGACGGGCATTTCTTATTTTACGCGAAGAATGTAAAAAGAACGCGTTCATAACGACGGCCGTTACAAGGGGGGCGCAACACTAAATAAGCGTCCCATAGGATAACGTGTGATTTTGGCCTACTTCGAGCGCCATTCCTGGCGTCCCTGCAATACTTGGCAAAATAAATTTGGTATCAAATTAAAGCTCTGTTTCTGTAGATTCCAAAACTTTTGTCGGCATATATCGATGACCGTTGACTTTTTCGCTATTTCGCGGTGCAAAAATATGGCCTAAAAATATACTAAATTCACCACTCACATTTCAAAATCGGAAGTTGTCTTCATCCGCCACAGAGAATTGCTTTTGAGATAAAATGTCCGGTTTTTTCTGCATGTTATCATTGAAGACACTTGTCGAATTCATATGAGCTGATATTGAGTGATTTAAAGTGAACATGTCGGTAGATATGGTCGCTACAATCTCATACTCACTATGGACTATATTAGCCGAATTTCGTTCTTACATAAAATGCGTAGTGATTTAGTGTTGCGCCCCTTATAAGGATTTAAAAGTTTTCAAAATCCACATTTGTCACTTATTAATTAAATTAGAGAAAATTTGTAGCTCAACACTGAAAATTTCATGTCTCTGCGACATTTCGTTCAAGAGAAATGTTGTTTTAAAGATCAGTGCCGAAACGCGGAAAATCGCATATTTCGACTTTTCCTCCAATATGCGAGAGTTTGCACAAAACTCACTAAAACTAGTGACAGACAACAATTTATGCACGTCTTTGAACCAAGTTTAATTTCTTTTCTAAATTATCTGTCTTGCCATTTTGTTTTGGAAAGCACTTGTTAATGAGTGTGAAGTACAAACACCCCCCCCCCCTGTTTCAGTAGTAACAATTATGATCTTTTTGCATAGGCCTACTGAATATGCAGCAAAACGGCTTCATGCAGATTAACAATGCCTATTAACTTTAAAACCCATTTTTGAGCCTTTTTGAAGATTTTTGGATACAATTTCTAGACTTTGCGCAGGCGCCTGCTCGGCCAATAAAGCATTTTTCCCAATAATAATTCATCAGGGTGACTTTTCGTAATCCTTGTTTATCATCATGATTGAAATAGAACACACTTCATGACGGGCATTTCTTATTTTACGCGAAGAATGTAAAAAGAACGCGTTCATAACGACGGCCGTTACAAGGGGCGCAACACTAAATAAGCGTCCCATAGGATAACGTGTGATTTTGGCCTACTTCGAGCGCCATTCCTGGCGTCCCTGCAATACTTGGCAAAATAAATTTGGTATCAAATTAAAGCTCTGTTTCTGTAGATTCCAAAACTTTTGTCGGCATATATCGATGACCGTTGACTTTTTTTTCGCTATTTCGCGGTGCAAAAAATATGGCCTAAAAATATACTAAATTCACCACTCACATTTCAAAATCGGAAGTTGTCTTCATCCGCCACAGAGAATTGCTTTTGAGATAAAATGTCCGGTTTTTTCTGCATGTTATCATTGAAGACACTTGTCGAATTCATATGAGCTGATATTGAGTGATTTAAAGTGAACATGTCGGTAGATATGGTCGCTACAATCTCATACTCACTATGGACTATATTAGCCGAATTTCGTTCTTACATAAAATGCGTAGTGATTTAGTGTTGCGCCCCTTATAAGGATTTAAAAGTTTTCAAAATCCACATTTGTCACTTATTAATTAAATTAGAGAAAATTTGTAGCTCAACACTGAAAATTTCATGTCTCTGCGACATTTCGTTCAAGAGAAATGTTGTTTTAAAGATCAGTGCCGAAACGCGGAAAATCGCATATTTCGACTTTTCCTCCAATATGCGAGAGTTTGCACAAAACTCACTAAAACTAGTGACAGACAACAATTTATGCACGTCTTTGAACCAAGTTTAATTTCTTTTCTAAATTATCTGTCTTGCCATTTTGTTTTGGAAAGCACTTGTTAATGAGTGTGAAGTACAAACACCCCCCTGTTTCAGTAGTAACAATTATGATCTTTTTTTTTTTTTTTACTGAATATGCAGCAAAACGGCTTCATGCAGATTAACAATGCCTATTAACTTTAAAACCCATTTTTGAGCCTTTTTGAAGATTTTTGGATACAATTTCTAGACTTTGCGCAGGCGCCTGCTCGGCCAATAAAGCATTTTTCCCAATAATAATTCATCAGGGTGACTTTTCGTAATCCTTGTTTATCATCATGATTGAAATAGAACACATTTCATGACGGGCATTTCTTATTTTACGCGAAGAATGTAAAAAGAACGCGTTCATAACGACGGCCGTTACAAGGGGCGCAACACTAAATAAGCGTCCCATAGGATAACGTGTGATTTTGGCCTACTTCGAGCGCCATTCCTGGCGTCCCTGCAATACTTGGCAAAATAAATTTGGTATCAAATTAAAGCTCTGTTTCTGTAGATTCCAAAACTTTTGTCGGCATATATCGATGACCGTTGACTTTTTTCGCTATTTCGCGGTGCAAAAAATATGGCCTAAAAATATACTAAATTCACCACTCACATTTCAAAATCGGAAGTTGTCTTCATCCGCCACAGAGAATTGCTTTTGAGATAAAATGTCCGGTTTTTTCTGCATGTTATCATTGAAGACACTTGTCGAATTCATATGAGCTGATATTGAGTGATTTAAAGTGAACATGTCGGTAGATATGGTCGCTACAATCTCATACTCACTATGGACTATATTAGCCGAATTTCGTTCTTACATAAAATGCGTAGTGATTTAGTGTTGCGCCCCCTTATAAGGATTTAAAAGTTTTCAAAATCCACATTTGTCACTTATTAATTAAATTAGAGAAAATTTGTAGCTCAACACTGAAAATTTCATGTCTCTGCGACATTTCGTTCAAGAGAAATGTTGTTTTAAAGATCAGTGCCGAAACGCGGAAAATCGCATATTTCGACTTTTCCTCCAATATGCGAGAGTTTGCACAAAACTCACTAAAACTAGTGACAGACAACAATTTATGCACGTCTTTGAACCAAGTTTAATTTCTTTTCTAAATTATCTGTCTTGCCATTTTGTTTTGGAAAGCACTTGTTAATGAGTGTGAAGTACAAACACCCCCCCTGTTTCAGTAGTAACAATTATGATCTTTTTGCATAGGCCTACTGAATATGCAGCAAAACGGCTTCATGCAGATTAACAATGCCTATTAACTTTAAAACCCATTTTGAGCCTTTTGAAGATTTTTGGATACAATTTCTAGACTTTGCGCAGGCGCCTGCTCGGCCAATAAAGCATTTTTCCCAATAATAATTCATCAGGGTGACTTTTCGTAATCCTTGTTTATCATCATGATTGAAATAGAACACATTTCATGACGGGCATTTCTTATTTTACGCGAAGAATGTAAAAAGAACGCGTTCATAACGACGGCCGTTACAAGGGGCGCAACACTAAATAAGCGTCCCATAGGATAACGTGTGATTTTGGCCTACTTCGAGCGCCATTCCTGGCGTCCCTGCAATACTTGGCAAAATAAATTTGGTATCAAATTAAAGCTCTGTTTCTGTAGATTCCAAAACTTTTGTCGGCATATATCGATGACCGTTGACTTTTTCGCTATTTCGCGGTGCAAAAAATATGGCCTAAAAATATACTAAATTCACCACTCACATTTCAAAATCGGAAGTTGTCTTCATCCGCCACAGAGAATTGCTTTTGAGATAAAATGTCCGGTTTTTTCTGCATGTTATCATTGAAGACACTTGTCGAATTCATATGAGCTGATATTGAGTGATTTAAAGTGAACATGTCGGTAGATATGGTCGCTACAATCTCATACTCACTATGGACTATATTAGCCGAATTTCGTTCTTACATAAAATGCGTAGTGATTTAGTGTTGCGCCCCTTATAAGGATTTAAAAGTTTTCAAAATCCACATTTGTCACTTATTAATTAAATTAGAGAAAATTTGTAGCTCAACACTGAAAATTTCATGTCTCTGCGACATTTCGTTCAAGAGAAATGTTGTTTTAAAGATCAGTGCCGAAACGCGGAAAATCGCATATTTCGACTTTTCCTCCAATATGCGAGAGTTTGCACAAAACTCACTAAAACTAGTGACAGACAACAATTTATGCACGTCTTTGAACCAAGTTTAATTTCTTTTCTAAATTATCTGTCTTGCCATTTTGTTTTGGAAAGCACTTGTTAATGAGTGTGAAGTACAAACACCCCCCTGTTTCAGTAGTAACAATTATGATCTTTTTGCATAGGCCTACTGAATATGCAGCAAAACGGCTTCATGCAGATTAACAATGCCTATTAACTTTAAAACCCCTTTTGAGCCTTTTTGAAGATTTTTGGATACAATTTCTAGACTTTGCGCAGGCGCCTGCTCGGCCAATAAAGCATTTTTCCCAATAATAATTCATCAGGGTGACTTTTCGTAATCCTTGTTTATCATCATGATTGAAATAGAACACATTTCATGACGGGCATTTCTTATTTTACGCGAAGAATGTAAAAAGAACGCGTTCATAACGACGGCCGTTACAAGGGGGCGCAACACTAAATAAGCGTCCCATAGGATAACGTGTGATTTTGGCCTACTTCGAGCGCCATTCCTGGCGTCCCTGCAATACTTGGCAAAATAAATTTGGTATCAAATTAAAGCTCTGTTTCTGTAGATTCCAAAACTTTTGTCGGCTTATATCGATGACCGTTGACTTTTTTCGCTATTTCATGGCAAAAATATGGCCTAAAATATACTAAATTCACCACTCACATTTCAAAATCGGAAGTTGTTTCATCCGCCACAGAAATTGCTTTTGAGATAAAATGTCCGGTTTTTTCTGCAAAGACACTTGTCAATTCATATGAGCTGATATTGAGTGATTTAAAGTGAACATGTCGGTAGATATAATCGCTACAATATCATACACACTATGAACAAGATTAGAAGCATTTCGTTCTTACATAAAATGCGTAGTGATTTAGTGTTGCGCCCCCTTATAAGGATTTAAAAGTTTTCAAAATCCACATTTGTCACTTATTAATTAAATTAGAGAAAATTTGTAGCTCAACACTGAAAATTTCATGTCTCTGCGACATTTCGTTCAAGAGAAATGTTGTTTTAAAGATCAGTGCCGAAACGCGGAAAATCGCATATTTCGACTTTTCCTCCAATATGCGAGAGTTTGCACAAAACTCACTAAAACTAGTGACAGACAACAATTTATGCACGTCTTTGAACCAAGTTTAATTTCTTTTCTAAATTATCTGTCTTGCCATTTTGTTTTGGAAAGCACTTGTTAATGAGTGTGAAGTACAAACACCCCCCTGTTTCAGTAGTAACAATTATGATCTTTTGCATAGGCCTACTGAATATGCAGCAAAACGGCTTCATGCAGATTAACAATGCCTATTAACTTTAAAACCCATTTTTGAGCCTTTTTGAAGATTTTTGGATACAATTTCTAGACTTTGCGCAGGCGCCTGCTCGGCCAATAAAGCATTTTTCCCAATAATAATTCATCAGGGTGACTTTTCGTAATCCTTGTTTATCATCATGATTGAAATAGAACACACTTCATGACGGGCATTTCTTATTTTACGCGAAGAATGTAAAAAGAACGCGTTCATAACGACGGCCGTTACAAGGGGCGCAACACTAAATAAGCGTCCCATAGGATAACGTGTGATTTTGGCCTACTTCGAGCGCCATTCCTGGCGTCCCTGCAATACTTGGCAAAATAAATTTGGTATCAAATTAAAGCTCTGTTTCTGTAGATTCCAAAACTTTTGTCGGCATATATCGATGACCGTTGACTTTTTCGCTATTTCGCGGTGCAAAAAATATGGCCTAAAAATATACTAAATTCACCACTCACATTTCAAAATCGGAAGTTGTCTTCATCCGCCACAGAGAATTGCTTTTGAGATAAAATGTCCGGTTTTTTCTGCATGTTATCATTGAAGACACTTGTCGAATTCATATGAGCTGATATTGAGTGATTTAAAGTGAACATGTCGGTAGATATGGTCGCTACAATCTCATACTCACTATGGACTATATTAGCCGAATTTCGTTCTTACATAAAATGCGTAGTGATTTAGTGTTGCGCCCCTTATAAGGATTTAAAAGTTTTCAAAATCCACATTTGTCACTTATTAATTAAATTAGAGAAAATTTGTAGCTCAACACTGAAAATTTCATGTCTCTGCGACATTTCGTTCAAGAGAAATGTTGTTTTAAAGATCAGTGCCGAAACGCGGAAAATCGCATATTTCGACTTTTCCTCCAATATGCGAGAGTTTGCACAAAACTCACTAAAACTAGTGACAGACAACAATTTATGCACGTCTTTGAACCAAGTTTAATTTCTTTTCTAAATTATCTGTCTTGCCATTTTGTTTTGGAAAGCACTTGTTAATGAGTGTGAAGTACAAACACCCCCCTGTTTCAGTAGTAACAATTCTGATCTTTTTGCATAGGCCTACTGAATATGCAGCAAAACGGCTTCATGCAGATTAACAATGCCTATTAACTTTAAAACCCATTTTTGAGCCTTTTTTTAGATTTTTGGATACAATTTCTAGACTTTGCGCAGGCGCCTGCTCGGCCAATAAAGCATTTTTCCCAATAATAATTCATCAGGGTGACTTTTCGTAATCCTTGTTTATCATCATGATTGAAATAGAACACATTTCATGACGGGCATTTCTTATTTTACGCGAAGAATGTAAAAAGAACGCGTTCATAACGACGGCCGTTACAAGGGGCGCAACACTAAATAAGCGTCCCATAGGATAACGTGTGATTTTGGCCTACTTCGAGCGCCATTCCTGGCGTCCCTGCAATACTTGGCAAAATAAATTTGGTATCAAATTAAAGCTCTGTTTCTGTAGATTCCAAAACTTTTGTCGGCATATATCGATGACCGTTGACTTTTTTCGCTATTTCGCGGTGCAAAAAATATGGCCTAAAAATATACTAAATTCACCACTCACATTTCAAAATCGGAAGTTGTCTTCATCCGCCACAGAGAATTGCTTTTGAGATAAAATGTCCGGTTTTTCTGCATGTTATCATTGAAGACACTTGTCGAATTCATATGAGCTGATATTGAGTGATTTAAAGTGAACATGTCGGTAGATATGGTCGCTACAATCTCATACTCACTATGGACTATATTAGCCGAATTTCGTTCTTACATAAAATGCGTAGTGATTTAGTGTTGCGCCCCTTATAAGGATTTAAAAGTTTTCAAAATCCACATTTGTCACTTATTAATTAAATTAGAGAAAATTTGTAGCTCAACACTGAAAATTTCATGTCTCTGCGACATTTCGTTCAAGAGAAATGTTGTTTTAAAGATCAGTGCCGAAACGCGGAAAATCGCATATTTCGACTTTTCCTCCAATATGCGAGAGTTTGCACAAAACTCACTAAAACTAGTGACAGACAACAATTTATGCACGTCTTTGAACCAAGTTTAATTTCTTTTCTAAATTATCTGTCTTGCCATTTTGTTTTGGAAAGCACTTGTTAATGAGTGTGAAGTACAAACACCCCCTGTTTCAGTAGTAACAATTATGATCTTTTGCATAGGCCTACTGAATATGCAGCAAAACGGCTTCATGCAGATTAACAATGCCTATTAACTTTAAAACCCATTTTTGAGCCTTTTTTGAAGATTTTTGGATACAATTTCTAGACTTTGCGCAGGCGCCTGCTCGGCCAATAAAGCATTTTTCCCAATAATAATTCATCAGGGTGACTTTTCGTAATCCTTGTTTATCATCATGATTGAAATAGAACACATTTCATGACGGGCATTTCTTATTTTACGCGAAGAATGTAAAAAGAACGCGTTCATAACGACGGCCGTTACAAGGGGGCGCAACACTAAATAAGCGTCCCATAGGATAACGTGTGATTTTGGCCTACTTCGAGCGCCATTCCTGGCGTCCCTGCAATACTTGGCAAAATAAATTTGGTATCAAATTAAAGCTCTGTTTCTGTAGATTCCAAAACTTTTGTCGGCATATATCGATGACCGTTGACTTTTTTTCGCTATTTCGCGGTGCAAAAATATGGCCTAAAATATACTAAATTCACCACTCACATTTCAAAATCGGAAGTTGTCTTCATCCGCCACAGAGAATTGCTTTTTGAGATAAAATGTCCGGTTTTTTCTGCATGTTATCATTGAAGACACTTGTCGAATTCATATGAGCTGATATTGAGTGATTTAAAGTGAACATGTCGGTAGATATGGTCGCTACAATCTCATACTCACTATGGACTATATTAGCCGAATTTCGTTCTTACATAAAATGCGTAGTGATTTAGTGTTGCGCCCCCTTATAAGGATTTAAAAGTTTTCAAAATCCACATTTGTCACTTATTAATTAAATTAGAGAAAATTTGTAGCTCAACACTGAAAATTTCATGTCTCTGCGACATTTCGTTCAAGAGAAATGTTGTTTTAAAGATCAGTGCCGAAACGCGGAAAATCGCATATTTCGACTTTTCCTCCAATATGCGAGAGTTTGCACAAAACTCACTAAAACTAGTGACAGACAACAATTTATGCACGTCTTTGAACCAAGTTTAATTTCTTTTCTAAATTATCTGTCTTGCCATTTTGTTTTGGAAAGCACTTGTTAATGAGTGTGAAGTACAAACACCCCCCCCCCCTGTTTCAGTAGTAACAATTATGATCTTTTTGCATAGGCCTACTGAATATGCAGCAAAACGGCTTCATGCAGATTAACAATGCCTATTAACTTTAAAACCCATTTTTGAGCCTTTTTGAAGATTTTTGGATACAATTTCTAGACTTTGCGCAGGCGCCTGCTCGGCCAATAAAGCATTTTTCCCAATAATAATTCATCAAGGTGACTTTTCGTAATCCTTGTT
>NC_092639.1:21123598-21243598 GCF_039555335.1 Amphiura filiformis
GTCAGCTTATGTCTTCAGACAAGACATACTGCTTCAATTTTTCTGATCTGATGGAAAGTATCTCTATAAATTATGCGACAAGACACTATGATATTGCCAACTTATATAAAAGCTTGTCAAGGCGCCATTTAAAGTTTAAAAAGTTTCAAATGATTCATCATGTCCATGCATTTTTCTTCTTTTACCAGTATTAATAAAGCACATTGCAATGTATCACAATTAGGTGGAAGTCTTATCATTATTCATTTCTACACAAAGTTCAATCGAGTCAGGGAAGACTTTACTACTCATTCTTCTACGACCAGCAAACACAACTGCAGGATAAATGCTACTGAACCCAGTGGATCCATACTGAGGATTTGGAAGAAGACGCCGAAGACATCGAAGATGATTTTTCCATGCTGTTTGGAAAGCACTGCTTCGCAGACAGTAAACCGATGGGTTGACTGTTATGTTGAGGTAGTTCAGCCAGGTTATAGCAGAATGCAGAGCTGGACTAACAGTGAAAGACTCATCATACGCTTCCAACCAGGTCATGACAGTTATAGACCCGTAGGCCAACCCAGTCGTTACCACCATCACGGTGAATGTAACCATAGGCTTCACTTCTTGACGAAGAAGCTGTGATTGAAGAGTGCGTTTAGAAGATCGAATTTGAGGCACCAAGAAAACTAGAATTCGGCCATAGATGATACCGAAAGCAATGCAAGGGATAAATCCATAGATGACGGCTACGATAACTGGATAGTTTGGATAGAAAACTTTGACAAAGTCATAGATATCACATGGTGTGGATTGTAGAGCGCTGAGGCTGTTAACCTGATTTAAACCAGCAAATGGGATAAAGATTGTCACAGTTAAAGCAGATATCCATATAGTGGATAAACAAATACCAGCTCTAAGCCATGTAATTGTCTCCTCATATTTAAAAGGTCTGAAAACTTTCACCAGTTTGTCTACACATACTGCAAGCAATGTCAAGCTGCTTACCGATACCACTAGATATATAGCACCACATAGAAGTAAACACATATATCCACGGCTGATCCCAGGCTTGATTGCTAAGATCAGATCAAACGTATGGACTGGTAGCATGATGAGGTTGCAGATGACCAAGTTGATGATCAGAGAGTTGGTGACGTTGCGAAGTTGATGACATCTGCAGAAGATGTACAACATGCTGCCATTGGTGCATCCAATGATGAAGATGAAGATTGCTTGGATGATGATTGATGTTGTGGTGAAGACTGAGTCATTGGAAGATGATTTAAGACATCCCCCATCTGTGTCCGGGAAGCTGTAGTTGAATTCTTGTTCAGAATTCATGATGTGCGTTGTCAGGTTCAACAATTGGCGAGGAACTTTAACTAAGCTGTAAACTTCAAATATGGAATGATTTCTAATTTTAACCCGAAAGTGTCCAAAGTGTACCAGGCCTAAGAAATATGAAGAGCACTTTATTTCTTCTTGGCGTTGTACTAAATAATGCACTGACACTGGCGGTAGACTCGGATTGTTCACTCCACACTTTAACCATGCCTTAACGTATTTCGTTGTGCGGTTTAATGCTATGCAGAATGGTAAATGAGAAAGAGATATGCGTGACTGTACGGATGTGATCATTGAAGAAGACTTCACTTGTGTTTCATTAATAAAAAGTCCATTCAGCCGTATACAACGCTTTTTATGCAAAATCGATCTTCCCTGAACTTGGTAAATATTCTTTGTTACTTATCATGTGCACCAGCACACTTATTGATTATTAGGATAATTTGCCAAAATGCCAAACTTTTCTATAAGTGACAGTAACTTGATCCACTCAACAATGACGTAGTAATATCGTCGAAATGGCTAATAAGGTTGCGATTTGGTAGTTCACAGCATCTTGCGAATTGTAGTAAGCTTTGGCAAAATTGCATTGACTTTCATCGCGAATGTCATGAATTCAAATATCACAGATATACTTTTGTAAGTCCTGTGGTTCTTGAGTTATGTTGTAAAGAGGTCTGAAACAACAACACTTTGTAAAACACACGTAACTCATTAACAACAATAAATCAAGCAAGTTTTTAAAGTAGGCCTATAGGTATATGATTTGTAGAATGAACTGTTGCAAAACATCAAAGTGTTATTTTTCAATTATATATTGATATTGCTTCGACCAACAGTACCTACCCTTAAGTTATCGAGATAGCTTTTAAGATTAAAATCTTTCCTAAGAGACATTTTCAGAGCTAAAAAAGACTGAAAAGGACTTCTCTATTACGCGTAGCTGTACTGCAACAAAATTACAAATGATAATAATGCAGCTAAATTAATTAAATAAATTACAAATAATAGTAATAATGAAAGTTAAAATATTTAAGGAAATAAATAAATAAAGGGCATGAGAAAAGAAAGAAAGAAATAAAGTTACACCTTTGTAATGTATTTTAATATTTTGTAATGAGTACTTTTGCAAACATGTCATTATTTTTTATTTGATTTTAATAAACCTATACTTATTGTAAAAACTTTGGTAATTTGGTCGTTCACCACGATGTTATTTTGAATAAAATAAAATTGAATTGAAATGAATTAAGGAACAAAGAAATGAAGAAGATACATTATTTCACAATAATTATGAAAAAAAAATTTTACGCTATACTCGGAAGCTCTCGGAATTTTTATCAACGAAATCGCGACTGAAGTTGAGCACATCGTCACAAATAGATTTCAATGATTCGCATTTAGCACCGTTTTTGAACACAGGCAGGCAACACTCCAATTTTACGTGACCTCCTAGCACCTTGTGTCCGAGCACAGCGCAGTACAGTGTGTGATTTCATGCCGATTTTTCATCACTCGATTTTATGATAACAGCGCCGAAAATGCTTTGAGTGTATTATTTTTGTGGAGCATAGAGTATTTATTGCCTTCTGAATTAATTTGGTAAGTGACGATGTAATTTCTGCGTTGTTTGGGCTTAAAACATCTTTGTTTTCGTAACACTAAAAACTCAGTAAAATGAACAGCAAGGTTGCAGAATTATGCGACTCTGCATTTATACATGATTGCACTGCAATGGCTGGCTGGCTGTCCCGGCTGGCTGTATCCTTTTTCTAGCTCACAATGCAATGAATGGAGAGGCGATATCAGTGGAAGTCGGACTGTCGGAGTGAAGGTGTGAATACCTCGGCTGTCAGTTTGGGCTACTGTACCTCAGTAGTAGGCATATTAGGGCAAAATTTCAAGTTCCTGGTATGTTTGATATAGAGATGATAGAGATTCCCATCCCTAGACGTAATAGATGACTGTGTCTGTAACTAATTCCAGTGTGAGCTTTGATCTATAGATCTGTCATAGCCAGAATAGGAGGTAAATTAGTGGTTATTACTACAGAGTCAGACTGCCTTACTAGCCTGTATCACGTTTCAGCGAAAGAACATCTGTAGGACATACCTGTTTTTAATGACGTTGTCGTTGCAACAATGTTTCTATCGTCAGCAATAACACCTTGCATTCATACTTTTGAGTTTGTATGGAGCACGTTTGTAACCATTATCAATAAGTGAAATCACAATATCCTGAAAGGAATTTAGGTAACAAATTGAACGACACTGACCTCGCAGCAGCTAATGTTTTCATGTAAACATGGCGTCATTAGACATTTTAGCCTACGTTCAGTATCCTACTATCGGATCGTTGAAACAAGAAAATCTCATTCCCCGGCCTCATTCACAAATTCACTCACCTTCCTACACCACCAGTTGAAATAAAACTCAAAACATCCCGTGTTATTCCTCAAAACTACATGCACCTTCATTAATAAAAATTGAAATCCTAGTAGTAGTGATAGGCTGTATAAGGGTGTAGTTGCAAACTGCTTAGGGTACCAGCTTATTTGATGCAGTTTGGTGTTCTGAGTAATTTGACACCAATTTCATTGAAATCGGCCAAAAATTGAGACAGTGCCGGCCAAATAACGACACACAAGGGGGGGGGGCAGATTTGTCCCTTATTTTCTAGTTTTAAGGGAATTTTATCACATTAAGGATTATGTAATGCATTTTTGGTATCTATTTACATAGTTTTAGGTCCAGGAAGGTAATTTATGCACTTTGTGTCAAATGAAACTTTTTAGTGTCCTTAGAATTAACGTTTTTGGGTAAAATTAGGCCGTGAGGGCGCTTTACCTTATAGCGACCCATTTCGATACCATTTTTGATTTTTAAGTTAATCATACTAGAGATAATCATCAATCATCCATATTCTAAAATTTTCAGCCATTTATCACATTTGGTGTGGCCGTGGCACTAATTTTCAATACATGGGTAACCTGCCCATAGCAATATACAGGGGTCAACGAACTTTGTATCACATGTAAGTCAATGGAAGCGTCTCTACACATTTTCAAATGGGTACCACGCACAAGTGAAATAAGGTTGAGAGTTCAAATTTGGACAGAAGATGTTATTTATCAGTAACTTTGATTTGATAATTAATAAGAACTGATAAAATTTTAGTAGGGGGGCTACGTAACAGCTATTAGGCTGAACAGCGCCCTCACATCCTAAATTGGCTCTTAAACTTGCATCGAAACATACGATTTGTGTAAAAATTGCATAAATATATCCAGGGGACCCAAAATCATGTAAATAATCATTAGAATCCAACAAACAGCAAAGAAAATGCCCATAATTGTCAAAATAGTGAAAAATAGGGGGGGTCCCAAGAAATCTCCCTTATGCGTCGTTTTTTGGCCGGCACTGTCTCATTTTTCATCCGATTTTTTTTTAAAAGGTGTCAAAATGCTCAGGAGGATTAGCTGCTTCAATTCAGCTGGTACCCTAAGCTGTTTGAAACATCAACCTTTTTTTTGGGCTGTACAGCCTATCACTACTAGTAGAAATCTGTTAAGGCACGCTAAAAGTAGACCATTTCGGGGGCTGTATTTGGTGTACATGTGACGTTTTGAACAGAGTAAAAAACGACCATTTATTCGCTATTGCTGATATATACTCGCCGAATCATGTACCAATACACAAGGTATTGCCTTGGTACATGAGATCAGGTATACTACAGAGTTAATTGTAAATATTTAATATGCTGAATACACCGCCGCCGGTACCGAAACTGAACAGCGGGCATAATTTCCAAGTCATCCCGCGATGCCGATGTTGATCAAATAATGTTGTATATAGAATGTCTCACTGTGTGTCCTTTTCAATTTATCTCATAACAGCTGTATTTTTCCTTGCAGAGTTTATACAAGGCATAGAGAGCAAGATGGCTAGACATCTACGCTTTGTAGCCAGGACTGTGTTTGTAAAGAATGGAGATGTGGATACTGCTTACAGAACTCTAAACAAGTAGGTTTTATCACTTGGCTTTCTCTCTCTCTAGGCCTTAGGCAGGATTTGAAGGTTTGGGTGTGTAAATTCAAAAATCTTGGTGTGTAAATTTAATGATTTGTGTACAAAGTATCTGGCCATGTTGGTAAAAAGTGGGTGTTTAACTGACACATTTGGGTGTGTAAAACACTCCCTACACGGCTGGCTGCCTAACAGGGGTAGCGCTAGGTTGCTTTTTGGTGTCCCGGACCCACCAAAATAGAGTTCGGACCCCCTGTTTTGACATTTTCTGCAAGTTCAGGGGTCCCTGCAGACCTACGGAGAGTGTTTAGTTCTAGCGCTACCCCTGCTGCCTAAGTAAGCCCTTGCTGTCTCTATTCTTTGGTTCACCTCAAGTAGCAGGGACTGCCTTTTGAAAATTAGAAAGGAGCTGTAGAATGCTCCTGTGGTCTTTTCAAGAAGAGCATTAGAAGAGCTGTTTGCACCTGTGGCCATTAAAGCATAAAGAATTTAATGAGTCATCTAGAGGAGCTATAAAATTATCGCTCTTGCAAATGCAACTTAAGAAGAGCTGTTGAGGAGTGATTGGTCAAAAGGCAGTCCCTGAAGTAGTGACAAGACATAAAGAACAAGATGGCAAGACGTCAATTCTTTTTTGCAGTTGCGCTGTATTCGCAAGCTTGCTGTGAAACTGCCCTTGTACATGCACATGAACGCCCTGCATGATTAACTTTACCTGTGCGATTTGAAATTGATACTGCAAACGGCAAAATACACATCTACGTCACTACCAAACTTGAGGCAAAAACTGGCAGTTCCAGTTGAAATCCATACATCCCACGATTCCCTATGCTATGGTCGGAAGACATGACCTTAATCTTCCACACAGGGAGTAAAGATTTCATATGGGGTTACCTCAGTGGGTGATTCCATTTGAAATCTACACCCACTGTGGGAGATTTTTGAAGTGTATGTATTTTTACTGGAAATGCCTGATGAAAAGTTACTAAACTTAACTTTGTGATTTACCTCTATATGGTACTAAAAATATAGACTTGTCCTAAAAATATGCCATGTAGTACATGATGTATTTAGAACTGATATGAAATTGACTCTTCTCCCATTTACACTATCTATACCCCTTGATAAATTTGAGACTATTTTTGCATTTTCTCAAAAAATAATAACACACTGGTAACAAAAGTTATGTATATTATAAGGGCAAGGAATCCAGTTACTACACTGGAATATCAGTGACTCTAGACAAGCAGTACGTTATTTATGATAAGAAAAAAGGTACCACTAGAATGTACCTCATTACTTAAAACATATATAATGAACCACTTGTCTTGAATCACTGAAATTCCAGTGTAGTAACTGGATTCCTTGCACCTATAATATACATAACTTCTGTTACCAGTGTGTAGTTATTTTTTGAGAAAATGCAAAATTAGTCACAAAATTTATCAGGGGGTGTAGTACCCCCTTAAAAAGATCTTTAAAAGATGGGACTAAGTTCTTCCATTCAATAGAAAGTCACAGTTCCAGTGTATTAAAGATGAGGTTAAACAAAACGCAATTGATCAATGTAAAGAATTTGCCTGTGCTATTCATTTTACCTATATTTTTGCAGAGCACGGTGGCCGAGCGGAACGGGCTACGACTCATAATCGGAAGGTTGCGGGTTCGAGCCCCGGCGACCCCATCGTGTTGTGCCCTTGAGTAAGGCACTTTATCTCGATTACTCCTCTCCACCCAGGTGTGAAATGGGGAGCTGTTATGAATACTGTCCATTGAGCGCCGCCTAAAGGTATGAGCATGCCTTGGGCATTGTATGGCAGCTGACATATTCTAACGACGGCGGAATAAATGTAAAGCGCTTTGGTACATGTTCAGATGTGAAAGGCGCTGTATAAATACCAACATTTATTTTTTTTATTTATTGCATAATAGGGTACACTTCACTGATTTTTAACTAAGATGGGTAAAAATTAACAAGTGATTTTCTTTTGGTTTTGTCTCTCTCTCTCTCTCTGTTGCAAGTGCTGTTAACCAAGAAGGCATCATTGACATCATCAGACGTAACCGTTACTACGAGAAGAAATGGCAGAAACGAAGACGAGAGAACTACGAAGAGATGCAGGCGATTTACAACAAGGAAATGAGGAGAAGAATAGCCATGTTGTCACGCATAAAAACAGAAAGCGATCCATGGCCTGTATAACAGCGGATGGACTATAGAATTATAAGACTATATTGCGCTATACATCATCAGCGGGCAAGCCGTCCGAATGTCAAGTTGAAAACCAAGTATGAAACCAATTTTCAAACAACTTACTAAATTATGGTAATTTGCAATGAAAAATTTGGTTACAAAATCGACGCTTTGTAAAAGAGTTTCTTTAAAAATAAAATAATCAACATTTGGATTTTTAACAAAAGACTTGGTCATTTGAAGACAATGATGTGGAATGCAATTTCATGCAGGTGTACTATACAACAGTTTTCAACTTGACACTACAATGCACTTTTGATGGAGCTGAAAACATCGCTGCTAAAATGTGCATCAACATAGGTCATCTGACTTCATATGAAACATCCAATACAATTACTTTCAGTCACTGACTAAACTTTGACTAACTAGTGGAACTTGTCGGCTTTTAAAATAGAAGTGGGATATACATCATCCCATCCTATCTATGAAAGATATTATATAAGTGTTATTCCATGATACCATTGAAGAAAATGGTTGCTCAGTGTGTTCACTTTAGAAACATGAAGACAAGATATTAATTAAAAATGGAAATTTGAAAATCTATACCATATATTTTTCCTAGTATTGTATGTAGTGTGTGTATTTGGCATTGATTGAAGACATTGTGCAACATCAAATTGGTACTAGATTTTTGACAGAAATTTGATAAAATATCAAGCAACTGTAATGGTCTTATTGTACTTGGCAGTATTGGAGTCGAGTCTACTTTTAGTAGCCCTACCACAGGGCCTTTTTTTATTTTTTACACGCTATATACTCCGAGACACCATGCTATAAACTGAGAACTGCTAAAAACCCAGTGATAGCTCACAACCCACTAACCGCTGTCCCCAGGGACAGCGGTTAGTGGTTCTTGGGGCAGTTCTTGGGGTATAGCGTGTCTCCGAGTATAGCGTGTAAAAAAATTAAGAAAAAAAGGCCCTGTACTTGTAGCCCTGGCTAACTTTTAGTCCGTAAACCTTCCTCAAGTCAGTAAAGTATAAAATCAAATTTTGAGATTTTCTCAAAAAGTTTTAATTTTTGCAGGAATGGATTCCTTGCATCATTTCCTTTCTGAAAATGTAAACTTTTTATATACTTCTCATCATTACATTTACAATAAAAAACAATATCTAAATTACTGACTCAAGGAAGGTATTCAGACTATAGTCCAAGTCAAATCCGAGTCCAGAAGTCAAGTCTGAGTCCACTGAAAAGCAGACTTAAAAGTCTGAGTCCAGACTTCAGTCATCCAACACATGAACCAGGCCCGTATCCAACACATGAACCAGGCCCGTGGGGGGGGCAAATTTGGAAAAGTATACAAAAGGTCCCAAAATAGGCAAAATTTCAGAATTTGCAAGCGTAGTGAGAAAAAAATCAGGTTTTTACGCTCTATTGGACAAAAAAGGTTCAAATTTTGGGAAGAAAGTCCACTTTTTACTGCTCCCCTTGAAAAAAGTCCACTTTTTCAAAATCAGCACCCCCCCAAATGAAATCATGCGTACGGCCTGACATGAACACTGGTACTTTGTTCTCTTATCATCAACTCAAGACATTAATGACAGAAATAGATTCAGGAAATTGGAAATATTAAAATAAAATTATCTCGGAAAGTAAAAGTTGCACTTTTGGGCTAAAAAGAATGAAGTTTGTTTCCCGTGGCCTGGAAACCTAAATGCAAAATATTTTAATTTTTTATATTTAGAGTCGGGATATATGGTAAAATATACCTTGAAGGAAGTCTCAGGCAATCACAACATTATACCTTACAATATGTCCGAAAAATAATTATCAAGCATAAATCACATGGTTTAAAAAAAACCCAAACAACTCATACTGACTATGAAAACATCCGTTTCTCAACGGGCTCCGAAATTGTCTTGTGTTCCAGTAATACAAAGAAGGCTGACGACAATTGAGCACAAATAACCATGACGTCATTGCCCTAGACAGTCGGAGCCTGGGAATTTTGAAAATATGGTGTGTTGAGTGGTGGCTGTTTTTATTCGTTTTTTATGGTAAATATGAGTTTAAATAAAACTATGTGATTCATGCTTGATAATTTATTTTTTCTAACATATATTAAAGGCATAATGTGATTGCTGGAGACTTCTTTAAAATCACAGCTATTCATTGTCATATATCAAATAACATTTTGACAACATTTTTAAAATGCTGGTTTAGTGCTTTTTCATATAAAAAAAAAATACGACCTTTATATAACCCAACATTTAAATGCTACTAACACATTTTGACCTAAACCAAAACATGTTTATTATTTTACGATGTAACTATTTAACAAGAAAATCACTGAATTTCCGTAGAGCATTTTTTTACTCTCATAGTCTAAAAAAGTCTGCTGAGTGCTGACATATCAAGTCCCATGTGCCATGGATACTATATACGTCTACACATGTATAGGGTCCTGTGTCACAAACTGGGGTACCTTTGTATTGTAACGGGACCGAGCTTGCCCCTAATACTTTTGTAAACGACTGATGGAGAAGACTAGCCTTCTAAACATACAAGTGGTAGCGTAGTATCAAAGACTAGAATTCTCCCCAAGATATGTGGAATCAGTGATGTATGAATGGAGAAGTAACAGGTAAAAATGAGACTTGACAATTCTGTTTTATATTTGCTTCTTTTGTTATAACTTGTATTGTTATTTTGCTTTCATATTTGTCTTATCACATCACAATTCATAAATACAAGTAAAACTGGTAAATACACAATCTCTGTTGATGATCATGACGATATTTCCTTATTTCTCTCTTTTAAATCCAAATAAATTACCAATAAATGCTGCCGAACAGTACATACTATCTGCTTGAATAATCGAGAAGCATAAAAATACAACAGAATCTCTCATCACATGACATAGTCATAGGCTAGGCCAAGGCCTAGTAGGCCGACTACAGAGTATAGTATCCATGTCTGTACACCTATACGAACTTGCCATGCAACAATGAATGCACACAAAATACAGTGCATAATTTTCCATTGGACTTGTGCATGTGTGCGGCAAGTCACTTGCACAATAGGCATAGGCGCTAGGCCAAAACACCGGAGTGCATAACCACCCGGGTGTTGCCACTATTGTGGTAGCCAAGCTGCCCCTAGCTCAATCTGAGCTCCAGAGTAGGGCGTTTTTGCTTTGGTTGGCGGTGCTTACCTTCAAACTGAGTGAAGGTTTGGGTGGACTATTGTCCACCAAGCAATCTGATTAATTTGCGTCGTGCACGGCCTTTATATACTTTCCTGAACGCGTTCATGGAACCTTTTGGCGGCTGCGTTCAAAGCGTAAGCTCCGTTACTATGGATATCGCGCAGTCACTCCGCGTCAGGCGCTCACTTTCGAAAAGATTTGAACATGACGAAATCAACAATTTAATAACTAGAACAATTGCTAAAGTGTTTTTAAATCAGGAATCAAACTGATGACCCCCTTTTTGACCATGTAAAACATTAAAATACTCAAAAATATCTTAAAATTCTACATTCTTAAACAATTACATCTTAAATAATCTAAAGTTTGATCAACAAAAGTCGTTTTTAAGTTTTTTTTCTAATTATACGACGAACTTGTTTACGTTCAGACGATTGATGGCCGGGAAGTTTCAAAATGACAAATCTAAAATTCTTTGAAACAACACATGAAAAACCTGAATTTTGTCCTCAATATTTACTCGTAGACGGTATGTAATACCTTATTTTGTTCCTGACAAAATTATTTACACAATATTATAAGATCTCTGTACAACTTCTAGCAGAATAGTGAAATTTTGAAGCCAAATTCACACGCACTTTATGACAAATTTTCTCTGCCGTATTTTCAACCCACGGCGACAACAGACGATCGGCAGGTAAACAAATCCAAATATTTACAAAATATACCTTGTGCAGAGCCATGCAATCATTTTTATATTCATAATAACAATCAAAAACTACCACGAACACGTGAGCATCGTGACTTTTCTCTAAATATGAATTTGACAAGAGCTAAATTTTCGTATTTCTGCAATAGACAAACACACAGGAGGTAAGCTTAAAAACAGGCCAAAAATCTGAAATCGCATTTTGGCTCTCCGTTTCACTACCCCCTCTTCGAGACTATTTCGTCCCGAAATGTAACATGTATAACTATTTAACTTAATTACAATTTAAAAAAAAATTAGAGCATTTCCTTCACAAAACTTTAGCAGTAACATAGGTAAAATCACCCAACCATTGTTTGGTGACAGGCTGACAATAACATTGTCGTGACCTCGTGACCTCAAAAAGTTTTCCAAAATTTGATTGGCTATTCGGCAGATTTACAACTATACATTATAAAAGCAACTCTATTTCACATGCAAATTATATTATTATGTTTACAAGTTTTATACAAATCTTTCACAGTATCTCTAGCATAAATTATTTAAGCATCTGCTTTTTATGCATACTCTTCTTCACCAATAAAATATTAATTTACAAGAACCATTTAATTGGTGCACATTTCCATCAATTTCATTTTCAAATGAACAATACCAGTTTTAATCTTGACTTTCGAGCTAATGAACAGAAGTCTGTCTCTGCATCAAGTTACACAAAATTAGTTTAACATTTTACATTTTTGCCATCATATATATGATCAATATTTAAGTTCAGATATTATAAAAGTTCTATATTCCTCAGCGTCCTTTCTTCTGATGGACCTTGTCTTCAGTTCGATATCTTCAACATCTGAGAATCTACACTGTTATACCACCTCTTACGCAACTCTTATGAGAAACTGCCTGATTGGTTCACCGTCGATCATGAGAGGAAATGTTGACTGCGCCGCCCTTACATCAATTATATGCAAGGTGTAAAGAACCATACATCATCCAATAAAACATTTGACCTGGTAAAGAATAACCATTGACTAGTCAAATATCACTTTTACCATTCACTCTTGCGCCAGAGTTCTAAAAAGTCCTTGAAGACTTTCTCAGTTGGTAATCCACCCAAGAGCGAAACTTGATTTTCTGTTACCAATGCGCCTACATAGCCTGACATTGCTCTGAAAACATCATGACTGCAATCAGTGAGTCACCGTCGCACCAACCAGAGTTCCAAAATCATAAGATCTGCATAACCGGCCCGTGGTGATGCCTCAACAGTATCAGAAAGAAATAAGATGAGATCTAGTTGATTTTCATTCGTTAATCTTCTTAAGAGCACATGCCGTATACGACGAAACTTAGCTATCTTCAGTAGATAGCACGTACAGATCGAATGGTTCAATGAAGCAACCATTATTGTAGGCTTCAAGTCGATGTCTGTTATTTAACTGTAGCTATCTCCATCTCCATTTTGTTTTGCTTCATCTGTCTTCGTAATCTTCAAAATCTGACATTCAATTCAGAATTAAGGCATGAAATCTCATGTAAAACAACATGAGTGCCCGACAGTCAACACTGTCCATGGTGATGTCTCCATGCATATCCATCATTCCAAATGATTGTAAGAATAGTTGTGTCGAAATAAAGTGAGGTGTCTTTCACTTTATCTAAATTAAGAAATCCAGATTATTTCTCTTTAAAAAGAACAAGAATTTCACAGAGACAAAACTTGGTCAAAAGATTGGCATGACAATACCGCTGCAGTCAGTAAAGTCATTATCAAACTTCTAATCACGTTTTGGCTGAAATTAAATTTCATTCATGAACTTCTTTTTATTGGAGGCTGTTCCTCCCAGTATTGAGTTATTATGATTACACAATAACAATTTCAAATGAAAACAATTTTATATACAGGGTCTACATGCAAAGTAGACAATCCGCTATGAAACACGTTTATGTGATGATGATGTCGGCAAGGCCTATACCTGACTTCATCTTCATAAAACAGCAATTTCATATTTTAGCGGCAAGATGTTGTGAGCAGGCAGTGCAAGACGTCGGTGAGCCCTTTTCCGGACTTCATACACCACAAGGATCAGTGACTATACGGCGAGGGCTTTTCCGCATATCATTATCCCATAATCACGATAACTTTCGTCTCCTTGAATCTTCCTCGTAAATCTATTTACAAATTATATACCATCAGACATCATAGCATGTCTGCATGATAACTGGTCTCTCTTCCAGAATCATTCTGATGATGGCAAGTCTCCTGGTGCCAATGAGTTGGTGCATAGGCCCGATCGTGTGCCTATACCATCATGACCGTCATCAAGTAGCATAGCTGACCTCTTCCAAAGACTCATCTGAGATGACAACTTTCTCAGAGTGTCGGCGTATTGACCAGATGAATTCCATTCACCTACGCCTATACGGTCAACTAATACCGTCCGATTATCACTGGGGTACCTGCTAGTTGGCAGTCTTCCCCATTTATCAAGGGAGTGTCCTGACCACCAGTTAACTGTCTCCTTACAGCTAATCGTCTCCTGGCTCGTCTTCTAGATGATGGAGACTTTCGTGTCTTTCTCCCGTTCTTGAAACTGCTTGAGCATGCCATCTGGCAGGGTAGATCATCACAGTCTTTCCCAATTAAGGGAGCATGCGGCCTGGTTAACTTTTTCCGGATCTTTAAGAAAGCTAACCTTCTCCTGGCTCGCATTTGTGATGAGGGAGACTTCCGGTTCTTCCTCGATGATCTCCCAGTCTTCTGTGAATCGACTCTCGTAAGTTCATCATCCTTCTCATCTTCAAATTGCCCTTTAGCAATTCCATCTGCATTAGCATCATTTTGATGCTTCCTGTACTTTTCAGCTTTGTTAAATGCTTCAGTTTCCACTGCAAACTTAATTGCATCATCAAAAGTAACAGGTTTTGCACGCAGGATGTTTAACCGTAACTCGCTTTCTCTGATAGCACTTATGAAATATTTCTTTGCTATCTCCTGTGAGAAAGGACTCGGTATCGTTGGTAAAGCTAGCTTGACTAACTTCCTGATGTTGTGAGCTAGGTCAGGCAATGACTCTTTTGGGTGCCTTACTCTGTTATTAAGTTTCACCCAGAATAGCTCTTCCTGATTTTCGGTTCCAAACCTCAGGTTCAAACAGGCCACAAGTGAGTGGTAATCATGCCGTTCAGTCGGATCCAAATATCCCAGTATGCTCTGAGCAACACCTCTCAGACTAGTTGCTAAACAAATGGCTTTGGTATAATCATTCCATTTATTCCATTCAGCAACAATTTCGAATTGTATCAAATAGTCTGACCAGGAAGTGGTCCCATCGTACGTTTGAGGTTTTATTTTCACTCCAGACTGATTGCTAGAATGTTTAGGCCTACTTCTCACTGACTCATCACTTTCATGAACATTAAATTCATCACCAGGTAATATTTCTGAGCTGGTATCGGTTGGAGAAGTATCAGCACTATCTTCAGTCGTTGCCATAATAAATCGTGAGCCAAAATTTGTATAAATTTTGATTTATCCTACCGCCAGACACCAGTTGTAACGGGACCGAGCTTGCCCCTAATACTTTTGTAAACGACTGATGGAGAAGACTAGCCTTCTAAACATACAAGTGGTAGCGTAGTATCAAAGACTAGAATTCTCCCCAAGATATGTGGAATCAGTGATGTATGAATGGAGAAGTAACAGGTAAAAATGAGACTTGACAATTCTGTTTTATATTTGCTTCTTTTGTTATAACTTGTATTGTTATTTTGCTTTCATATTTGTCTTATCACATCACAATTCATAAATACAAGTAAAACTGGTAAATACACAATCTCTGTTGATGATCATGACGATATTTCCTTATTTCTCTCTTTTAAATCCAAATAAATTACCAATAAATGCTGCCGAACAGTACATACTATCTGCTTGAATAATCGAGAAGCATAAAAATACAACAGAATCTCTCATCACATGACATAGTCATAGGCTAGGCCAAGGCCTAGTAGGCCGACTACAGAGTATAGTATCCATGTCTGTACACCTATACGAACTTGCCATGCAACAATGAATGCACACAAAATACAGTGCATAATTTTCCATTGGACTTGTGCATGTGTGCGGCAAGTCACTTGCACAATAGGCATAGGCGCTAGGCCAAAACACCGGAGTGCATAACCACCCGGGTGTTGCCACTATTGTGGTAGCCAAGCTGCCCCTAGCTCAATCTGAGCTCCAGAGTAGGGCGTTTTTGCTTTGGTTGGCGGTGCTTACCTTCAAACTGAGTGAAGGTTTGGGTGGACTATTGTCCACCAAGCAATCTGATTAATTTGCGTCGTGCACGGCCTTTATATACTTTCCTGAACGCGTTCATGGAACCTTTTGGCGGCTGCGTTCAAAGCGTAAGCTCCGTTACTATGGATATCGCGCAGTCACTCCGCGTCAGGCGCTCACTTTCGAAAAGATTTGAACATGACGAAATCAACAATTTAATAACTAGAACAATTGCTAAAGTGTTTTTAAATCAGGAATCAAACTGATGACCCCCTTTTTGACCATGTAAAACATTAAAATACTCAAAAATATCTTAAAATTCTACATTCTTAAACAATTACATCTTAAATAATCTAAAGTTTGATCAACAAAAGTCGTTTTTAAGGAAATTTACAATCTTTAGGAAAAACTTGTTTACGTTCAGACGATTGATGGCCGGGAAGTTTCAAAATGACAAATCTAAAATTCTTTGAAACAACACATGAAAAACCTGAATTTTGTCCTCAATATTTACTCGTAGACGGTATGTAATACCTTATTTTGTTCCTGACAAAATTATTTACACAATATTATAAGATCTCTGTACAACTTCTAGCAGAATAGTGAAATTTTGAAGCCAAATTCACACGCACTTTATGACAAATTTTCTCTGCCGTATTTTCAACCCACGGCGACAACAGACGATCGGCAGGTAAACAAATCCAAATATTTACAAAAATATACCTTGTGCAGAGCCATGCAATCATTTTTATATTCATAATAACAATCAAAAACTACCACGAACACGTGAGCATCGTGACTTTTCTCTAAATATGAATTTGACAAGAGCTAAATTTTCGTATTTCTGCAATAGACAAACACACAGGAGGTAAGCTTAAAAACAGGCCAAAAATCTGAAATCGCATTTTGGCTCTCCGTTTCACTATTACATATTTAAAAAAATGAAATGTTTCAAACATTTTACCTCACGTCTCATTTGAAGTGGTTCATCCTCCTGAGCATTTTGAAATCGATTAAAAAATGAGAGAGTGCGGGCAAAAACAATCACAAAGTAGGGGAGTTGAACCCCACCTCTTTTTCCACATTTACAATCATTCTGAGCAAGTATTAGTCTTTTAAATGACCTTATGTATTTATTTACTTGGTTTAGATGTCTGGGATTTTAGACATTTTTTTACTAGATTCAAATTTTTAATGGGGGTTTTGGATAATATGAATCCCTCCCCCTAATCCACCTCCCCCTAATCCACAACCACCCTTGACACATTTCATGCCAAACGTCATAAGAAAATTATTTAAAAATTATTTTAAAACATTAGTTATAGAATAAATTAGCCTCAATTTAAGACCTAATTGAATCTTCTAAGTGAAGGAATACTCAAGAGACAGTGTTTTGAAATCCAAGCTGTACATCAAAATGTAACAAAACCACCTTTTTGGGTACCCCAGTATATGACGCAGGATCATATCTGAGTGGTCAGAGGTCCATCGTCTTGATTGCAATGGCGCAATCCGATCGTGTATAAGATACATTAACAATGTATTCAGCTACTGGTGAAAAAAATCAAACAAGCCTTCCAATTTAAAACTTTTTTTTCCTATCTGTGTGGCCTATATATCAAGACATTCACAAAATTGGTCAAAACTAAATTGCATTTTCCCAGCAAACACAAAACGCTTTACAGAAAACGTTTAAATGTCGGGTTATATAAAAGGCATTTTAATTATTTAATAATAACAATCAGAAACCATTCTTGAAAACTTAATGAAAATGATATAATATAAGTGTTGACAGAATATTTTGGAAAAACGCTTGTCAAACAATATTTTGCAATAACATTTTGACATTTTAAAAATGTTGAAGTGTTTTTTCATATAAAACGTTTTAAAAATGTTCTCATGACCTTTATATAACCCGACATTTAAATGTTATACGTTTTGACCAAAACCAATACATGTTTATGATCCACGTGTAAAAAAAAGGTCACAGCTCAACAGTTGAGTAAAATATTACTCAACATTGAGCTCATAATAGGCCTACACATGTAGGTCACAACTCAACAAATGAGTAAAATATTACTCAATGTTGAGTAATTTTTTACTCAACAGTTGAGTTGTGACCTATAATGAGCTCAATGCTGAGTAATTTTTTACTCAACTGTTGAGCTGTGACCTTTTTACTCAGTGTTGAGTAAAATATTTTTTTTACAGTGTATCGTATATTTGGCTGACGAATTTCAGGTTTTGAGACGTGATGTAACAAAACCAAGACGATGATTGTAAAGCATTTTTTTACTTTCATCGTCCCTGCGGACATATCATGTCCCATATGCCATGGATAATACACGTGACGTGCTTTGAATAGGATCTCTTATATAGAATGTCATAAGTGGTCAGAACTTCAGAAGTCCATCGTCTTGATTGAAATGGCGCGAATCGCGATCCGATCGTGTATCAACAATGTAAGGCATCTCTAAAAAATATTAATGCAATTTAGCTGCTGGTGAAAAAAAAAAACAGTCCTTCCAATTTTAGTTTTTCACAAAAAGGCTATTTCACAAGACCAGATCTCCGAATGCATTTATGAAAACCCGTATTTATAAATGATTTCTTCTTGTAAGTATTTGTATAAATCATGTAATCCATTTTCAAGGGTTACAGAAAAGGTATGAATTTGAAACTGGAAATTACTAAATTTTGTGCCATTTTTACTTGGTGTCCATAATCTGTCCAAAAAGCCAATCTGTTAAAACACGCATATAAAATTTGCCATAACTTCGGAACCCTTTATCCTATTGAGGTCATTTAAGGGAGGTGTTATGAGCGAACCGTGGTTTGGATTCCAGAGGGAGGGTGCCTTTAAGAGGCACAGCCATCAGAAAATGAATAACTGAGATCGCGCGCCAAATAAACTTACTGCAGTAATTTTCCAAGTCTTTAAAAAAATAGACATAGGTGGGAATCGAACCCGGCACCTTCCGGTTCTGAATCAACAGATAGTATCACTAAGCCAACTTCCTATCTGCAATATTAGGCCTATCTGTGATATTAATTCTTGATAATGTTTCACGGAAAAATCAATACTAATGTACGATGTCATTCAAACTCTAATAGAAGTCCCACAACTAAAGTAGCAATCGATAAATCTGCTCACTCAATCATCAAATAATCAATCGAAAAATAAATAAATAAATAAACAAATAAATAAATGTGTCCGTTCTCTCGAGCCCCAAAACGTCATTAAATAAATAAATAAATAAATAAATAAATAAATAAATAAATAAAATAAAATAAAATAAAATAAAATAAAATAAAATAAAATAAAATAAAATAAAATAAAATAAAATAAAATAAAATAAATAAATAAATAAATAAAACATACAAAAAGAAATTATATTATAAATTAGTTTTTCTAGGACCTACGCTGGAAAAATAAATCAGCGCATAAGAAAAAGAAACAGACGCTCGGATTCGAACAAGCGACGCTGAGAACAGCAACAAAGAAACCACAATGCCTTAGACCACTTGGGTTGTTACATGCACATACAAACTAATTATATCATGAAAAAACCCACCAAGAGGACTACGATACTTATTCAGAGCCAATCTACATTCTGTTATTTACAAAAGCCGACGGTCAAAGTAAAATTATAAAAGGAGCAAGACCAGATATCAACGTTAAATCACGGTAAGCCTAAAATCGCATCGAAAACGCAAAATGCAGTCACAAAATTTATAATATTACTAAATCACCACAACGAATTGTAACGTAGGTATGCAGAAAAGAGTTGTATTAGCAATAACAAAGTATGTGCAAAAAGATTTGTCTTTGGCATGTCGCTTTTTTGAAATATCGCCAAAAATATGAAATTTTGGAAAAACGCCCCAAAATTTAAAACAAACACGAACCTTCCAAAATAAATATATATTAGCACTCGGCGGCCCAGTCGCTGTGATTTGGGGTAACTCGTTGCTTCTCTTCTCCAGATACCTGTACTTCAAGGTCGCTCATACCCCAGCCCTTAAAGACTGAAATACTCATTTAATGAGCTCTGTAATATAAGGTATGATTCTACAAAACAGGAGAAACTTCAAATTTTCATGGTTATCCCTATTATTAGACTTGGTAAGTATATGGAAGCGTCTTAGACATGTTAGATAATATAATAATTTGACATGTCGGGATGATTTATCTCGCCATGTCGATAAGTCGGATGGCAATTGGACGCTTCCTTACACAGGCATCACTTAATTTTTAATTTTCAATATTGTGTATTTGTATTCTTATTTATTTCAGCCACTTTTACTGACACGCTTTCTATAGGTTTTTCAACACTTCCAGTTATTTTTCATGAGCGTTCATTTTTTTAGCTTGTCTGGTTATTATTAGGTAACTTGTTTGCAAGTGGACGGGTAACTGACTTACCTTGTACGTAGACGCAGCCGCTATGTGCTTCGATTGTTTTATCCAATTTTAGCCCTCCAAATCCAATCAAATCCAAAAATATGTCCACATGCAAGGAAGAAACCGTGTATACGTGCAATAAACGGTCAAATCAGATGTGATACCAGCTACACGGTTAATTTACACAGCTCCATAACGACTTATTTCTCTCGAGTTGAATTACGGTTGAATGCAAGTGACAAATGAGTGTAATAAAACCTGTGAAGAGATGGAAACAAAAAAGGCAATTTAGCACGTAGAAATATTTGGATTTTAAAGAAACCGTGAAATTGTAAAAACGACATTTTTTTAACATGATGCACTAAAACCAACTCAATAACATCATACGGGATATTCCAGTTGAAATCTACACCGTGGATGACCTGACTTTCACAAGCAGTGTGAATTTCAAATGGGGCTACCTGAAATGGTGACTCCATTTGAAATATTATATTCCCTGTGTAGCAGTCAAGTTAGCTCAATCGTTAAGGCGTTCGACTATGGTGCGAGAGGTTGCGAGTTCGAACCCTGGCGGTGCCTAGTATGCTCTCGTGGAAAATTGAGTTAGCTTGAAATTCCCCATGACAAGGAATTTACTGCTAATTGTTTCGTTGTAACCCGTACGAAACTCGAGAGCTGATCCTGGTTGCGATGGTTATTTGTGGAAAGTCTAGGGTGTGCGCTCTTGTAGCAGCAAAGTGCCAGATTTGTTGTTAAATGGTTTATGGAATGATGTGGGGCCATAGTGGTCAGCGACAACCTGTAAAGTGTGCTGAGGCTTGTGTATCAACGTCTAGGCGTTGTGCTTGTGCGTAGTGCACTATAAATCACTGCGCTTTTTTTTTTTTTTTTTATATTAAAGGAAGTCTTTGGAAATCACATCATTATGCCTTATTATGTTAAGAAAATTACTATCAAGTGCGAATCACATGGTTTTATTTCAAACAAGCTCATATTGACCATAAAAACGAATAAAAACAGCCGTGTCTCAACACGCGATATTCAAAATTCCCGGGCGTCGGAATAGACAGCTATGACTAGTTTCTTATCTACTGAAGTACGAGTAAACTTCTGACGAGGAGAAAGTGTATGTTGACTTATTCTGAGAAAAAACGACATTTTTCGATTATGTTCTCACTCTTGATTTTTTTAAATTGAAAACGGCCACAAGAGAATATTTTTACATGCACATCACATGCTTTCCCATTATAAAATGACGAATTTGTAAATGCCATTTCTCTCCAATTAATGCAAGGTCATCCTATTTTAGGTTGACAATAGATGAAAACGGTGTTCGGCGACCTATTTATTGTTTTTGACAATTGAGAACAAATTGTATATAGATTTTATAATTGTATTAACTCATTTTAAATTCGTTAGCTAGAAAACCATAGGATTAGGTCCAACGAAATAAAAAAACACCACCAAAACAACATTTCTTTCATGATATCTTAAAATTACGGTCACATTTCAAGTAAAAACGACTGCATTACGTCCAATTTAATTACTGTACCTGTAATTACTGAAAAATTTGAAATAATATACTGAGAGTAAAAGCCCGAGTAAAAGCAGGATTTCCAATTTCACTTATCAAAAAGCAAAAAGACGAAGATTCTTCGCGATATGTCGATTACTCTCTCAACCATTCTTATTCAATCAGGTTGTCACAGTAACCACGGTAACATGTTTTTATAGAAATCTAGTAGCTCTCGAATCTGAAGTCAACACGACAAGAGGAGTTAGAGGATGGGAAAAGACGGGAAATGGCGAATACATCTGGCGTAATTACATGATATTTCCCTGAACATGCTGAACGAGGCACAATTCATCCTTTTGCAAATGGCTTTCACATAATATACGCTCACCTTATTCACTGGAGTCTACTGCAGACAAGTGTCAGTCTAACTTTTAATGGCCATATATGGAATCAGCATGAAAAATGTATTAAAATGAGTACAAACAAGCCTAGTATTGGTTCAGTGGTTCTTGAGAGAACTAATGGGTTGAAGCAACCCCGGGGGATTGGAAGTGACAGTATGTGCCTGTCAATAGGCCCCCACTTTTGAAGTCGACTATACCCGATGACCCCCCTTTTTTTTTAGTTGCGGCTACCCAATGACCCCCAGCATGAACGCATCAGCATTATAGTTTTCAGCACCGTACTTCAGCGGTCTGTCAATTTGGCGCAGTTTATGGCGTATGACGGAAGTGGTTCAGGTTCTAATTTGCTGAATAGTATACAGTAATGGCATGACAAAGTGATGGTCAAGGAAGGCCAAGGTTAAAAATCTTTTAGAGAACGCAAAACCCATTATCATGATTACGGTTATGTTGATTTTTTTAAATGAAAATGTCAATCAGAAAAATTATAATCGGTCACGCGTACGTATTGGTATATGCGTGAATCAAAATCAAAAGTAGGAGTGAAATAAGCCGTTTCAAAGGGGCACTCCGTGATTAAAAAACATTACGAAATACCTTTAGAAAAGTAAAAACGTTGAGGAGGGAGCATCTTTTAAGCTTGATTTGCACTGTGGTTTTTTCGGATTTAAAATGTAATGCTCATTAATACCTGGTGATTCGTGGGGGAGGGGATCACTGCTCTGGGTGACGGGGATGGTCGGCTATTATAATTATACAATGACCCCTTGCAACTCCCACAGTCTCACCGTGCCCAACCCCCAATTAAATTATTAATCGGCATCAGAAACTTTGTTAAATGCTTTCTACTGAAGATATAACACGTTGTTAAATGCTCTCTATTGAAGATAACACTTTGTTTTGTTAAATGCTTCCTAATGAAGATATAACTTCGATAAATGCTTTCTACTGAAGATAGCACTTTGTTAAATGCTTTCTATTGAAGATAACACGTTGTTAAATGCTCTCTATTGAAGATAACACTTTGTTTTGTTAAATGCTTCCTAATGAAGATATAACTTCGATAAATGCTTTCTACTGAAGAAACCACTTTGTTAAATGCTTTCTACTGAACATTTTATCAAATGCTTTCTACTGAAGATAATTAAGGCTATGTTAAATGCTTTTTTTACTGAAGATAACACTTTCTTAAATACTCTCTAATGAAGATAACACTTTCTTAAATGATTTCTACTGAAGATAACGCTTTATTAAATGCTTTTTACTGAAGATAACTCTTTGTTAAATGCTTTCTGATGAAGATAACACTTTGTTAAATGATTTCTAAAAGATAACGCTTTGGTAAATGCTTTTTACTGAAGATAACTCTTTGTTAAATGCTTTCTACTGAAGATAACACTTTGTTAAATGCTTTCTATACTGAACATTTATCAAATGCTTTCTACTGTAGATAACGCTTTGTAAAATGCTTTTTACTGAAGATAACACTTTCTTAAATACTTTCTAATGAAGATAACACTTTCTTAAATGCTTTCTACTGAAGATAGCGCTTTATTAAATGCTTTTTACTGAAGATAACTCTTTGTTAAATGCTTTCTGACGAAGATAACACTTTGTTAAATGATTTCTAATTAAGATAACGCTTTGGTAAATGCTTTTTACTGAAGATAACTCTTTGTTAAATGCTTTCTACTGAAGATAACACTTTGTTAAATGCTTTCTATACTGAACATTTATCAAATGCTTTCTACTGAAGATAACGCTTTGTTAAATCTTACTCCATACACAAAATACAATGCGGGTATATTTTCTACCATGACTACCTGTGAAGATTTATGTTATTTTCTTCCCAACTATATATAATACAGGTGCTTTTCTAGAAATCACATTACCATGGTAAATAGACATTCGATTGGACAATATGAATGGTCACGTATTTCGCCTATAGCTGCTGTGGCAAAAGTTGTTATGAAACAGGTAATGTAAACGTTGTTCGGCCCCTTGGCCAAGCTTGGCCAGGCCAGCCAGCTCCTCAGCTGATATTCTCGAGGGAACAAGCACTGTTAAAAACAACAACAGTGGTCAGTATATTGCAGGGATGTAGAAGGTGGTTTCTTCCTCAAGAACCACGTTTTTCTAGATCTTTTTCACTCCCATCATTTTTTCTCCCATGCGCCATGGTGTCATCATCTCATCAATTTTGATGAAAATGGGAAGTCGTTTCCTATAGGAGTGGTGCTCCTCGCCCCCCCCCCCCATTTTCTGCATCCATGGATAGTGCCGTAGGAGCAAAGAAGATGTGAGGAGTTGGGAGGGGTAAATGAGTACAACCTGTCAGTCCGAAACACCGTCAGTCCAAATTTTAACGCTAACCCTAATCCTAACCCTAAAAATTCGGACTGACGGTGTTTCGGACTGACGGGGAGACCCTAAACTACATTGTAATTTCATATTTTGCATTGAATTGAGATGAGCCACTAATTGAAAACATTTTCGCGGCCGCGGAAGAAACTCGGTTCTGGTATCATGATAGAGACTTTTTCTGACACTTACCTCGTCACTCTACTACGATAATTGCCCAAGTAATTTTTTTTTAAATTTTGAGAACAAAGTACAAATTATGGTTCAAGCATGCATCAGTTACGTAATCACCCTAATTATTTCTGATTATTCCCTTTAATTTGACTCATTATGATATGTTGTTGTGCAAAGATTGGTGAATAAATATGCTTAAATGCATGTTTGCACCATATGTTGTACTTTGTTCTCAAAATTACAAAAAATGACTTAGTAGGCTGACAACTTGCATCATGAATATTTCCAAATTCTTAAAAAGGTACTTTAAAAACACTGCGAAATTCCAAGCTATTATAACCACAAATGTGCAAACTTCGAAGTAACATGCAAAAATGACATGTTTTATATCATTGTTTTACAGTTTTGATAAAAAGTGCCCCCCATTCATCCGCTAGAGTCTGGAAATCGACTTTCCACCCTGCTTTATTCCACCCCTCTCAACATGCTCAAGCCAAAAAGAGGAGGGCGCAATTTAAATCTTTTTTAATTGATAATGTTGTGTTTTCACTGTGAGAGTTCCATGTATGACAAAATGGTCCTTGGATGGATTTACTTGACCCATTTTCCTTTTGAAAATAAGAAAAAGGTGGTATGTTTCTTGGTAATAACATACTGCAGTTACTGTCCGTTTTCCTATACACAATACACAGTGCTCTTTCCCATTGACGCGTGACCTTTACAAATAGCCCTACGTTAACAGTATAGGGATATGACTAGTTAACGTTGCTGTGTGAAAAATAACCGGCCAATATTAAAAGTACTCTTCTAAAGTTCTAGAAAATATAGTTTTTTAACATGTCCTAAATTTTTAGCTAATTTAGATGTTTGGAAATATTCGTACTTTGGTGTTTTAGTTAATGTTATAGGTAATAGTACATTGCCTAGTTAACGTCGCTGTGTGAAAAATAACCGGCCAATATTAAAAGTACTCTTCTAAAATTCTAGACAATATAGTTTTGTAACATGTCCTAAATTTTTAGCAAATTTAGATGTTTGGAAATACTCGTACTTTGGTGTTTTAGGAAGGATATGTAAACGACAGATAACACCAAAAATATGAAGAAATTATTTCTAAACCGTGTTAAGTCAAAAATCATTATGTTGCTCATTTTCAAGAATGCTGGTTTACAAAAGCACGACATTGTCTGATTTCGTGAACAAAGCCACACATAACATTGTTTCCTTTCGTTTCCTTTATAATCGGTTACCCAACTGAAGCTATGAATTCTAGCTTTATTGCAATATCGCACATGAAAACAGTCACTTGTGCACAACCAGAGAAGATCCGATTTAATCAGTTGAGCTGTTTCAATGAGTGTTATCTTGGTTTAATAGCTTTTAATGGGGTTAAGGCCTGCAAAGGTCGAGATGAATTCTACTGTAGACATGACTGCATCATGACCCGTATCAATTATCAGTGCAGTCAGCGATGTCTTAAAGTTAAATATCACCGCACCAAAGTTGCGCTTTATATACGTGTGTTTAAGACCCCAAGGAATTATTCGTTCTATACCCGGAGTATGCAAGTGTCACGAATTACATTAGCTTTGCGTCATTGCTACACTGTGAAACAATATTGTCTCCAAACCTTTGTCAACATTTCAGTGGAAAACGCGAGTGATGTCCGAGTTTACGATGTATACCAAACGTCTGTCCGAGTGTTTGTGTAAATTACAAAGATGTACTGTAAAAATCGTGTCTCACACTAGGATCCACAACATGCTCATCTATCAAGGTGCAGTTCTTTAACCCGAATACATTTGTATATTCATTGAATGACCTTTGAAAATTGGGGTACAAAAACTCATACTCTGTAACTTGAGGTCAAATTGTGCACTATGATTGTTAATTGAGGTTATTGAACTATGCCATTGGGATGGGGCCAGTGTGGTCCATAGTGTCAATATGTGTCTTGTTATTAGACATGTCTCCAACAATAGAAAAAAAACAAGAAATAGAATCCTGTGTCTTGTTTGAAGACACGATCTCAAGACACGTCTTGTGGAGCCGGGTTTGAATGTTTCCCAGTAAGACACAGTCAAGTCCGATATTACGTATAGTAATGCATCGCCAAATTTAATACACAAAGTCATATCTCAATGCAAAACCTGTCTAAAATCTGAGACGTATCAAATATATATTTATTTATGCAAATAATAGTATATATTTATGCAAATGACTTGCCCTATATACGACATGTCTCAATTACGCATAGCACTTTGTTTAATGCTTTCTACTGAAGATAACACTTTGTTAAACGCTTTCTACTGAAGATAACATTTTGTTAAATGCTTTCTACTGAAGATAACATTTTGTTAAATGCTTTCTACTGAAGATAACATTTTGTTAAATGCTTTCTACTGAAGATAGCATTTTGTTAAATGCTTTCTACTGAAGATAACATTTTGTTAAATGCTTTCTACTGAAGATAACATTTTGTTAAATGCTGTCTACTGAAGATAACACTTTGTTAAATGCTTTCTAATGAAGATAACTTTTTAAATGCTTTCTGCTGAAGATAACACTTTAATAAATGCCTTCTACTGAAGATAGCATTTTGTTAAATGCTTTCTACTGAATATAACACGTCGTTAAATGCTTTCTTCTTAATATAACACGTTGTTAAATGCTTTCTACTGAAGATAACACTTAGTTGTTAAATGCTTTTTACTGAAGATAACACTTTGTTAAATGCTTTCTATTGAAGATAAAACTTTGTTAAATGCTTTGAAGATAAGACTTTGTTAAATGCTTTCTGCTGAAGATAACACTTTAATAAATGCTTTCTACTGAAGATAAACACTTTGTTAGGTACTTTCTAATGAAGATAACGCTTTGTCAAATGCTTTCTACCCAACATAACATTTTGTTAAATGCTTTCTATTGAAAATAACACTTTGTTTAATGCTTTCTAATAAAGATAACACTTTGTTAAATGCTGTCTAATGAAGATAGCACTTTGTTTAATGCTTTCTACTGAAGATAACACTTTGTTAAATGCTTTCTAATGAAGATAACTTTTTAAATGCTTTCTGCTGAAGATAGCATTTTGTTAAATGCTTCCTACTGAATATAACACGTCGTTAAATGCTTTCTTCTTAATATAACACGTTCTTAAATGCTTTCTACTGAAGATAACACTTTGTTGTTAAATGCTTTTTACTGAAGATAAAACTTTGTTAAATGCTTTCTATTGAAGATAAAACTTTGTTAAATGCTTTCTGCTGAAGATAACACTTTAATAAATGCTTTCTACTGAAGATAAACACTTTGTTAAGTACTTTCTAATGAAGATAACACTTTGTCAAATGCTTTCTAATAAAGATAACACTTTGTTAAATGCTGTCTACTGAAGATAGCACTTTGTTTAATGCTTTCTACTGAAGATAGCGCTTTATTAAATGCTTTTTACTGAAGATAAAACTTTGTTAAACGATTTCTATTGAAGATAGCACTTTGTTAAATGCTTTCTATCGAAGATAACACGTTGTTAAATGCTCTCTATTGAAGATGAAACTTTGTTTTGTTAAATGCTTGCTAATGAAGCTAAAACTTCGATAAATGCTCTATACTGAAGATAACGCTTTGTTAAATGCTTTTTACCGAAGATAACATTGTTAAATGCTTTCTACTGAAAATAACACTTTGCTAAATGCTTTCTACCGAAGGTAACACTTTGTTAAATGCTTTCTACTGAAGATAACATGTTGTTGAATGCTTTCTACTTAAGGGGTACTACACCCTCAATAAATTTGTGACTATTTTGTATTTTTCTAAAAACTAATAACACACTGGTAACAAAAGTTATGTATATTATAGGGTCAAGGAATCCAATTACTAAACTGGAATTTCAGTGACCCAAGACAAGCAGTTCGATACTTGTGATAGAAAATGAGGTACCGCTAGGATGTACCTAATTTCCTATCATATTTACTGAACCGCTTGTCTTGATTCACTGAAATTTCAGTGTAGCAATTGGATTCCTTGCCCCAATAATATACATAACTTTTGTTACCAGTGTATTATTAATTTTTGAGAAAAATGCAAAAAATAGTCACAAATTTACCACAGGGGTGTAGTACCCCCTTAAAGATAACAATTTGTTAAATGATTTCTACTTAAGATGACACTTTATCAAATGCTTTCTACTGAAGATTTGTTCAAAAAGTCTTCCAGACAAAATGTTTAAAAAACATTTCACCTTGTACAATGAAGACATAAGTGTGCTCTTTTAATTTAAACTTTAACTAGCTATTCATATCGTCAAAAGGTCACGTGCAACAGCTTCTTAAAATGAATGACGACACTGCCTTTCACAAATTTTTCAATTTCCGATCAAAAATAGTTTGAAAATCAGAAATCGAAAAAAAACCCGCATAATAATTCAGATCAAAAATTCAGAAATAGCATATAGACATAAAATCAAGCTTCCGTACTTTCGATTGATGTGACAGTACATAACAAAATACAACGCCCTACATGCGAACAATACCCCAGCTAGAAATAACTTAATATTAAGAAATTTACAGTTTGTTTGCTCCTAACATACATTATGTTATTAAATTGAAAACCATTCAACGGTTAGGCTCCGACGGTAATAAAAAGGTAAAAATTCTATTCATTTCAGTTTCAATATAAGATATAGAATACTATGCATCTTCCATGCATCCAGGCAATTTGGCATAATATGCACTCGACACTCCATATAGGTGGCAATGAAGTTGCACAAATTTACAACTAAAATACTAGAGTGATTCGTAAATTGGCGAAATATATTGTAAAATTTTCCTCAGTTTGTTCAAAGGAGTTGTATCTCGCTTTATCATGGAATCGAAATAGTAAGAGGGCATTAGCACTCTGATTCTTGATTGTAAAATTAATAGTGCAGTCACTGATTACGTGATACTATACAATCATATGTTTTTCCAATAGTACAAATCGAAGGTTGAGAGCCAGTTAATGCTCTGCGTGCTAGCCAAAAGCCCAACATAAAAAGTCAAATTTCTGAGATATTTTGTCGAAATATCAAGAGCTATCTTAAGAACCACTGAACCAATACTAAGCTTGTTTGTACTCATTTTAATACATTTTTCATGCTGATTCCAAATATGGTCATGAAAATGTACAATTCTGAAATTTTTGAATTTTTGAATTTTTTGTTGTTGAAACTTATCGTCTGCAGTCGACACCCGCGTGGAAAGAGTTAACCTTAACTCACAATAAAACACATTGTGGGTTAAGGCTTTTTGGTTCTCAACCATCGATTAATACTTATCTCATGTCCTTGCGCATAGAGAGGCTATAATTATCAGTGATCTAAAGTGTATATATATAAAGCATTCTGGCAATGAACTTAACAACGGTCAGTAACTTCTACACTGCAAAAAATATTTTACTCAACACTGAGTATAAAGGTCACAGCTCAACAGTTGAGTAAAAAATTACTCAACATTGAGCTCATATAGGTCACAACTCAACAAATGAGTAAAAAAATTCTCAATGTCTCAATGTTGAGTAATTTTTTACTCATTTGTTGAGTTGTGACCTAATTAATATGAGCTCAATGTTGAGTAATTTTTACTCAACTATTGAGCTGTGACCTTTTTACTCAGTGTTGAGTAAAATATTTTTTAGAGTGTACCAAAACAACCAAATATTGCACTTGTAATAGAGGAAAGAATTCGTGAAAACTAAAGATAGCACAGTTCCGACATTTATTATATTTAGCATTTCAGGAAAGTTTATAAGTTTTTACGTAAAACGTTCATCAAACTGACAGTTTAAGATGCAAAGCTGTCAAGAAAGTCTAACGACCTTCCATCTCGATGTTTAGAGATTATGTTAAATAAAATTCACCTAACTTACACGACTTAGTGAAGCAATCACCACTTTTATCATAAATAGTTCCAATTGGACAAAATACTTGGAATTACTATAAAAGGTAGCAATATAACCTTTTCGCCGAACCTTTGAATGATAATGTCATCCATACAATATCTATACTCATAGAAATGACTTGTTCGCCTTGTTGGCGCAATTCAAAAGGACTAAGTTTGGACAACTCAAAATAGTGTAAAAGTTGCCAAAACAAAATTCATTTTAGTTATCCGAACTTAAAAATGCTGAAAAAGCTCAAAAGTTCCGTCAACTAATCAACTTTGTTGGCATTACTTAAAAAGTTGATGTAAGTCGTTGCGTCAACTTTTAAGTAATGCCAACTTCTGAAATCAAGTAAATTCAAGTTCAGGGAACTTAGAAAAATAAACAAGGTTCAAAGAACCAATTAGTTGAGTTATTGTAACTCAACATGTAAGTTGATGTAACTCGTTCATATTAAGTTACTGGTACTCATTGTTTTGAGTTATTCCAATTTGGTACTTTGTTACTTAATTCACGTAATTGGATCATTTTCTGCACAATTAGCAGTATTCAAATATTTATTTTTGTAATCAGTGCAAAATTTTGTATACTATAGCACACCTCTAGAAAATTATGCTAACCTAGGCTAGTTTCATTTTCTGAGTTGTAACAACTCAATAAAGTAAGTGCAAATGAGTGCGACCAACATAATGATATCGAGTCAGCGTTACTCAAATTGTACGCGTTGGCATTACTCGGAAAGTTGACGCAACGACTTACATCAACTTACTGAGTAATGCCAACGAACAATTTCTATGAGTGTACTGGAGAAAGTAAGACATTGAAAAAATACGCAAACATACTTCTTGTGATTATATTACTTACTACTGAACGCAAAAATGCGGTATAATCTTCAGTTATATATAAAACGCTATACCGGTATCTACTGCAGACGGCACCAGATTATTGTTTATAAAATAATGCTATTTATACTGAAAAAAACTTTACATATACGTTTTGCTATCTACTGTAGATAACTCTATAAACAACATTGTTCATATTGAATAATACTAAAACTATTTTTCTTATAATAAAGTAGATGCTATCTACTGAGGATAGCACCGCAGTATTTCATATGATAATGCTATCTACTGACGTTACTATCTACTGAAGATAGCTTTAAAGTGAAAGCCCCACTATTGGATCAAGTTTTTTGGGGAATTGGTCAAGTTTAAAATTTATCCATGTACATTCTGTTCTGTCTGTCATCAAAGTAACATGTGTATTGTCAGTTCTTCTGTGGAGAACTGAACAAGCGGGGCTTCCTGTTTAAGACCAATCGAACTTGGATTAGTGAGTATACCATTCATATTGCACTACTGATCCTTTCACAAAGATAGCACCAAAATAGTTAATTCATGCATAACTTCTGAATTATATGATTATGCATTTTGATGCTATACTAATTAATAGTCAATAAAAAGAGAAGCACGCGAGTTAAGAGTTCTCGCTTTCAAACCAATGTTTGTTATACAACAACCAAAACGCCTATTCATTATTTTATACCATTTCATTATTGCATCTATTACAGGTGTAAACCAATAACTAACCATGTATACATGAAATAAATCACAGTTTGTAGTTTACAGATGTAGTTTACAACCACATGAAGGTGATTGTACAACTATTATCAAAAGTTTCACAATATTTTTTATGGGATGAGATCAGAGCAGATCAAAAAGTGCGGGACAGAGAATTGAGTAGGTATTCATTATTAATTCATTATTAACCATATACCATGCTCCTATTGCAAAGAAAATCCCTGAAAATCAACAGAAAGAGATTTATGATATATTTAAAACCACAATTATTTATTGGTATGTTAAAGTTTGTTAGAAATAAACATTTTATTCAAAATAATGAAATATTTGGCCAGCAATTGGTTTTGAGCAGAGTATGTATGGTAAAGGGAAACAAGGAATCGACTTTCATTGGTCTAATATCGCTCCTCATCCTCACTTTTCTTTCATATTAACCATACATGACTAAAACAAAGCAATCTGTATGATAATTCAAAGAGCATGCAGCAAGCTCAATGTCATTTTAACCTGAGGTTATTCATAAATGCAGCATGAAATCAAAACCCTTATTTTGGAAACGGAAACAAATCCATCGAATTGAAGTGAGCAAATAAAAATAGTTTGACCATTAATATCGATGCTCCATTTTAAACCCAGACGCCATGACAGACAAAATGTCAATCAATTACGTTGTAAGTATGTGATACATGAAGAAATACAACTGCGTCACACATCGTTATACCTTCATGTGTGCATATTTGAACAACACATTCTATGGATACAATGTTCGCGTGCTTAGACTCTATAGTTATCGATGCGATGTCACACACATTTGCAGGTCTGCCGCACAGTGTCATCGCCTCGATATCTTCATGGCAGAAATCGCCATGGTAGGTTGAATCCACAGCCACGCATGGCCATTTTGTTCCGACCTGTTTAATAGTTTTGAGACGCATAATGGGACGAGGAACATCCGACTAAGGCTACTGACAATAGCCCGGTGACTGACATCTCTGTGTGTGAGTGAGCATGATATACGTCATGAGGTCATCTGCTTTTAGACTGCCTCCACCGTGGCCTACGCTGCGCTATATTTCGGCACATATTAAATGAGCTTTTTTGTCAGTTTTGAGCTCAATACGCACGGTTCTTTCGCGAGACGCAAGCTAACGACTATCATATCCTTTCAACACATATATTCAAGTAGCAAGCAAAAAAATATGGCTTTAGAAAAAAAAAAAAAAAATTACGGGAGCTATTCATCATTTTCTACCCCGGTATCCAAAGATTTATCGTCTGAATATCAAATCGTGCATAGCACATCCACGTGTATCGATCCCGTGTATTGATTTTAGTGTCTCTGCTGTACCAAGTAATTATTAACCAGGTGATGTCGGTGTGTGCCGAGACCTCAAAATATTCATGATGAATTCAATGACTAATTTACATGTATTTCAAACCGTTCACATGGTATTATTCATTTTAAAAAGTTATCGAAAGGGTTTCAACCGTCAAATTTTACCTGGCAATTTAACTAGGAACCTTCTCATTGAGCACACAAAAACTAGAGCCAAACAAATCATTGGTGATATTCCACAGGTCCTTCAACTCTTCTCGACAACCACCGAAGCCTACTCTTTACTTTGCAATGTAAAAAAAGACTGAGCAGTTATTTATATAGTGCGCTACGCGCGCAGGCACAACGCCCAGACATAGATCCAAAAGTCTCAGCACACTTTACAGGTTGTCGTCGACCATGCACTTCGGCCTCATATCATATCATTCAGCATCGAAGTGGTTACGTAATTCTCTTGGTTACCGGATCACGCTACTTTGGTATGCCTTCGAGTGCCATATACTTTATGTGGTGATCATTTCGATCGTGGTTCATTACTCCAGCGCGTGATCCCGTTGACATAGTAACATTACGTAACTTCGATACTGAATTCCATAAACCATTAAACAACCCAGGTTGCAGGTTAGGAGTGCACATCCTAAACATTCCACAATCGACTTTCGCAGCCAAAATCAGCACCCCAAGTTTCGTACGGGTTACATCGAGACAGTTAGCAGTAAGTTACTTGTCCAGGGGAATTTCAAGCTAACTCAATTTTTCCACGAGACGGTATGTTTGTGTTGTGTTTTAGGCATGCCTTAAATTGAGTGGCCTCTGAGCCACTTCTGAGTCTCGCCTGACTTCGACGTAATGTTATATAATAAATAAAAATACTGTTATTGTCCAATGTTATCAAAAAGCACGAAACATACAAAACTCTTATCATTCTTTCGTTAAAAGGATAAAATAACCTCAAGCTAACGCATAGAAATTGGATTTAATGAACCAAATGTTAAAACCATCATACTTTACTTAAGGTGGTAATACACCCCTGGTAAATTTTGTGACTACTTTTGCATTTTTCTCAAAACATAACTACACACTGGTAACAAAAGTTATGTATATTATAGGGGGCAAGGAATCCAATTACTTCACTGAAATTTCAGTGATTTAAGACAAGTGGTTCAATAGCCTATATGTTAAGAAATGAGGTACATTCTAACGGTACCTCTTTTCTTATCATAAATAACATACCGCTTGTCTTGAGACAATAAAATTCCAGTGTAGTAACTGGATTCCTTGCCCTATACATAACTTTTATTACCAGTGTATTATTATTTTTTGAGAAAAATGCAAAAATAGTCACAAATTTATTAAGGGGTGTAGTACCACCTTAACTGAGTAAATAAATGGATTTCAAAATAGTGAAAGAAAAACAACAGTTGCCGCTCGCAGCAAATCTTACAGATAATGACTCCATGTTTGACATACAAAATCTTGTATTAGAATCACTGAGTACATTTTTAGCTATCGATTTTGGCAATAAGGAAAACAATCTCCATAATCATCGTAACCTCGACATCTACACGCATATCATAAATACGGTGTCCCATCGACGCCCAAAAAAAAAATCAAAATTGATTTTTGATTTTTTTGTTGAGACGGGACACCGTACATAAACCTCTCTTCGCTGATATCAAGTGCCTTTGACAAATTAAAGATTTTTTTCAAATAAAAGTTTCAAATAAATTTAGCGCTTTGTTTGATTATGTCGATAATTAATTTCTACATAAGAGTGAACTCAAATATTCCTATAGAATCGGTTAGATGATTATTAAGATTATTATGCAATTATAATATAGTTCCAATGCATGCGCTGTTATTTACACTAACCACATCATGTCACTCATAGAAATTGTTCGTTGGCATTACTCAGTAAGTTGATGTAAGTCGTTGCGTCAACTTTCCGAGTAATGCCAACGCGTACAATTTTGAGTAACGCTGACTCGATATCATTATGTTGGTCGCACTCATTTGCACTTACTTTATTGAGTTGTTACAACTCAGAAAATGAAACTAGGTTAGCATAATTTTCTAGAGGTGTGCTATAGTATACAAAATTTTGCACTGATTACAAAAATAAATATTTGAATACTGCTAATTGTGCAGAAAATGATCCAATTACGTGAATTAAGTAACAAAGTACCAAATTGGAATAACTCAAAACAATAAATACCAGTAACTTAATATGATCGAGTTACATCAACTATGTTGAGTTACAATAACTCAACTAATTGGTTCTTTGAACCGTGTTTATTTGTCTAAGTTCCCTGAACTTGAATTCAGAAGTTGGCATTACTTTAAAAGGTGACGCAACGACTTATACATCAACTTTTTAAGTAATGCCAACAAAGTTGATTAGTTGACGGAACTTTTGAGCTTTTTCAGCATTTTTAAGTTCGGATAACTAAAATGATTTTGTTTTGGCAACTTTTACACTATTTTTGAGTTGTCCAAACTTACTCCTTTTGAATTGCGCCAACAAGGCGAACAAGTCATTTCTATGAGTGCATGCAAGCCTGTATTCTGGCAAAATATGAATACTCATATTTATAAACATCTCAAAAAAAGTAACTACCCCCCCCCCCTTAAATATTGTCCATTATTCAAAAACGGGCGATTGTATTACAAATCTGTAAAATGCGTTGGAAGCAGAATTTATTCCTGCGCATTTTGACACCTCATTTGTAGCAATTGTCTAAATATTGACGTCACAGCGTACATTTAAATCAATGTAACCCCAGATTAGAAAGTTGCAGTAAATTCGATTGATTTATAATGGAAGGAAATCTGTATAATGATATCTGAGTGTTTTGTATTGTTGTAAGTGCAACTTTCAAATCTGGACCTCACTACATTAAATTAACCGATGTTTTATTGTTTTCTGGGCTATCGTATCAAATGAGGTGTCAAAATGCACATAAATAAATTCCGCTTCCAATGCATTTTACAGATTTGTAATACAACAGCCCGTTTTTGAAAAAAATGACCATTATTTAAGGGGGGTTAGTTACTTTTTTTGAGATGTTTATCTCAAACATGCTTAAATCAATTGTCTGCCAATATTTACAAAGATCCAATTTTTGCTGTTTTTGGCGGCAAATGAGGGAATGTCATGGGATTGTATTTCAATCAATATACTTGCTTAGAAACTTAGCAATGTTAATATAAAATCACCGCAGACGTTCACTTTACATATGAAGACCTGAGCGCAAAAAGACCGTAAGTCCACTTGGCCCCTCAACATGTATACACTAAAGTTACGTATAGTTTTTAGGGTTTTATAATGTTTAATACATGTTCCAGGGTGAAAACGTTATGAAAGGTTGTGAAAGATTTATTTTTGCCCCTGAACATGTATAAAACATTACCAAACTATACGAAACTATAATACGCAACTTGAGTGTATACATGTTGAGGGGCCAAGTGGACTTACGGTCTTCTTGCGCTCAGGTCTTCATATGTAATTCACAATTCCTGAAGATATAAGCAAAATGCTAAAACCGTCGGGTATTATTTTGATAAAATTGATCGAGCTATCTGGAGTACGGACTTATTCGCTTCTATGATAGGAAAAATGTGATTCAAGATTATAGGAGCTGATGGCATACATTCGAAAATATGACATTTATTGATTAATTGGATTATCATATCATACAGACGAAAAGATAGATATATATACTCAGAATAATACTTCTGCAAGGTAGTACACTATCGTCTAACTAGTGACAATATATGCATATTGAAAATAGTATACAAGTAATATTGATTGTTCGAGCATGATAAAAATTACACACTCAAAAGTATCTGGAAACTGAGATGCACTATTTAATACCTGAAATGTGATACGTTTTTGTGTTATATCTTAATATCCCAGCAGCATGTACTATCTTCTGATGATACCTGTACAACCATTGCATCGATGATTGCTGCATATACGGTATTATCTATTGAAGACGTATTATATTCGATATGCTATCTTCTGTAGATAGCAGTAAACATTCTAATATCACTGGCGTGTGCTATCTATGAAATTGCAGGTAGCTCCTATGAACCTAAATATTGCAATTTATATACTTCATTAATATATTCTTGTTCATTGATTGGTTAAAAGTGGATCACATGACCAAAAATAGTTCTACCATCAGTACTCCTATCCGTAAATAGTACCTCTAAGCCGTAAATAGTATTTTCAATGTCCCGGATGAGCCGTAAATACTACCTCCAAGCCGTAAATAGTACTTTTGACCATGCCTTCCGCGTGCGCGCATTTGATGCGACGGAACAGTTCACGCACGCGAAACTGCCATAGCGTGATTTCTCGCTGCTGTAATTGGTTAACCCGATTTTAGCCTATTCGATTTTTTGAAGGGCAAAATATAGGTTTTGCTTAAATTGGTCGTGCTGTTCACTCAGGATAGAAGCTGGAGAGTCAAAACGTCAAATAAAATTCTTTTAACCAATCAATGAACAAAGAATATATTAATGAAGTATATAAAACAAATATATACTGCCTTTATTCGAAGTTCTGGTTAAAACTATGGTCCCTCGTTGAGATCAATTAATACTATTTTCCTTCGGGGCTGCGCCCCTCAGGAAAATAGTACTAATTGATCTCACCTCGGGCCCATAGTTTTAACCAGAACCTCTCATGGCAGTATATATTTGTATAATATTGAACATTTACTAAGGCCTATATCTACTGCTGAAAACACTAACCAATGCAACGACATTGGTATTTTGCTATATTTTATGCACAAACTTTAATACATAATATTAATACATTCCACTATTTACTGAACATATTACAACCAAACTAGTAAGTAAAATTACTGGAGATAAGAAAACATTACAATAGCATTTGTATCTAATGCTATCTCCTACAGACGGCATACATTAAAGGCCCATTCAGTGATTTGCTCATCCGGACGATCGTAAAAATCATCAAAATTCAGAATTTGGTACCTTTGTAATTGGCATAGATGTGCTAACATAGCCTGCTAGTGGTTCGGTCGAAAGCCGTGTATTTTAGACAAAATAAAGCATTTGCATGATTCTGGACTTTTGATACTGACAGTACAAAAAGTTCGACTCGAGATCGAAAGAAGCTCACTCTCCACGTACCAACACGCGTTGCGTATTGTTTCTACTACTTATTACATCAGTAGCTACTATTTTAAACAAAATACACAATTTTAACTGTTTTTCATATTTGAATTGACCGTTAGTTTGCCTCGGTGACCTTTAATTGCTTATTTTGTTTTCTACTACAAAATTGTAGCTTAAAAGCGTCTGTTTTAAATCAATTTAGACTCTACTTCCACCGTGTTAGAAACACTGGACTAGGAAGTTTTTCCAGTCGATTGGTGGCGCACTGTACGAAAATCTCGATTTTCTCAGAGTTGAAGTAGAAAACCTTTCTAAAACTTCTGTTTTTGACTAATTTGTCGATGTATTCAGGGAAAAGTGGTTTAATGAAATTCTGTAGACTTATTCTTTATTTCTAAGCAACTCTGACAAATTTCCATTTTTTTTAATGTTCCTGTGAAATCACTGAAAGGGCCTTTAAGTAGTATTGGCATTTAATACTATCTTCTAAAGATAGTATTACACATTAAAAGATAGTATTGGCATTTAATGCTATCTTCTGAAGATAGTATTACACATTTAAGATAGTATTGGCATTTAATGCTATCTTCTGAAGATAGTATTACACATTAACGATAGTATTGGCATTTAATGCTATCTTCTGAAGATAGTATTACACATTTAAGATAGTATTGGCATTTAATGCTATCTTCTGAAGATAGTATTACACATTAAAGATAGTATTGGTATTTAATGATATCTTCTGAAGATAGTATTACACATTAAAGATAGTATTGGCATTTAATGCTATCTTCTGAAGATAGTATTACACATTAACGATAGCATTGGTATTTAATGCTATCTTCTGAAGATAGTATTACACATTAAAGATAGTATTGGTATTTAATGATATCTTCTGAAGATAGTATTACACATTAACGATAGTATTGGCATTTAATGATATCTTCTGAAGAGAGTATTACACATTAAAAGATAGCATTCACATTTAATGATATCTTCTGAAGATAGTATTACACATTTAAGATAGTATTGGTATTTAATGCTATCTTCTGAAGATAGTATTACACATTAACGATAGTATTGGCATTTAATGCTATCTTCTGAAGATAGTATTACACATTTAAGATAGTATTGGCATTTAATGCTATCTTCTGAAGATAGTATTACACATTAAAGATAGTATTGGTATTTAATGATATCTTCTGAAGATAGTATTACACATTAAAGATAGTATTGGTATTTAATGATATCTTCTGAAGATAGTATTACACATTAAAGATAGTATTGGTATTTAATGCTATCTTCTGAAGATAGTATTACACATTAACGATAGTATTGGTATTTAATGCTATCTTCTGAAGATAATACACATTAAAATAGCATTCACATTTAATACTATCTTCTGAAGATAGTATTACACATTAAAGATAGTATTGGTATTTAATGCTATCTTCTGAAGATAGTATTACACATTAAAGATAGTATTGGCATTTAATGCTATCTTCTGAAGATAGTATTACACATTAAAGATAGTATTGGTATTTAATGCTATCTTCTGAAGATAGTATTACACATTAACGATAGTATTGGCATTTAATGCTATCTTCTGAAGATAGTATTACACATTAAAGATAGTATTGGTATTTAATGCTATCTTCTGAAGATAGTATTACACATTAACGATAGTATTGGCATTTAATGCTATCTTCTGAAGATAGTACTACACATTAAAGATAGTATTGGTATTTAATGCTATCTTCTGAAGATAGTATTACACATTAAAAGATAGTATTGGCATTTAATGCTATCTTCTGAAGATAGTATTACACATTAACGATAGTATTGGCATTTAATACTATCTTCTAAAGATAGTATTACACATTAAAAGATAGTATTGGCATTTAATGCTATCTTCTGAAGATAGTATTACACATTAACGATAGTATTGGCATTTAATACTATCTTCTGAAGATAGTATTACACATTAAAGATAGTATTGGCATTTAATGCTATCTTCTGAAGATAGTATTACACATTAAAAGATAATATTGGTATTTAATGCTATCTTCTGAAGAGAGTATTACACATTAAAGATAGTATTGGCATTTAATACTATCTTCTAAAGATAGTATTACACATTAAAAGATAATATTGGTATTTAATGCTATCTTCTGAAGATAGTATTACACATTAAAGATAGTATTGGCATTTAATACTATCTTCTAAAGATAGTATTACACATTAAAGATAGTATTGGCATTTAGTGCTATCTTCTGAAGATAGTATTACACATTAAAGATAGTATTGGTATTTAATGCTATCTTCTGAAGATAGTACTACACATTAAAGATAGTATTGGTATTTAATGCTATCTTCTGAAGATAGGATTCCAAATTAAGGATATTATTGGTATTTAATGCTATCTTCTGAAGATAGTACTGCAAATTAAAATAGCATTGACATGTAATGCTATCTTCTGAAGACAGTATTACACATAAAAAGTAGTATTGGTATTTAATGCTGTCTTCTGAAGATATAGCATTACACATTAAAATAGTATTGGCATTTAATGCTACCTTCTGAAGATAGCATTCCAAATTAAAGATAGTATTGGTATTTAATGCTATCTTCTGAAGATAATATTACACATTATAGTATTTATATTTAATACTATCTTCTGAAGATAGTACTACACGTTAAAATAGCATTGGTATTTAATGCTATCTTCTGAAGATAGTACTACACTTTAGCATTGGTATTTAATGCTATCTTCTGAAGATAGTACCACACATTAAAGATAATATTGGTTTTTAATGCTATCTTCTGAAGATAGTACTGCAAATTAAAATAGCATTGACATGTAATGCTATCTTCTGAAGACAGTATTAGACATAAAAATTAGTATTGGTATTTAATGCTGTCTTCTGAAGATATAGCATTACACATTAAAATAGTATTGGCATTTAATGCTACCTTCTGAAGATAGCATTCCAAATTAAAGATAGTATTGGTATTTAATGCTATCTTCTGAAGATAATATTACACATTATAGTATTTATATTTAATGCTATCTTCTGAAGATAGTACTACACTTTAGCATTGGTATTTAATGCTATCTTCTGAAGATAGTACCACACATTAAAATAACATTGGCCTTTAATGCTATCTTCTGAAGACAGTATTACACATTAAAGATAGTATTGGTATTTAATGCTATCTTCTGAAGATAGTACTACACATTAAAGATAGTATTGGTATTTAATGCTATCTTCTGATGATTGTACTATACATTAAAGATAGCATTCACATTTAATGCTATCTTCTGAAGATAGTATTACACATTAAAACAGTATTGGCATTTAATGCTATCTTCTGAAGATAGTGCCACACATTAAAGATAATATTGGTATTTAATGCTATCTTCTGAAAATAGTACTACACATTAAAGATATCATTCATATTTAATGCTATCTTCTGAAGATAGTATTACACATTAAAGATAGTATTGGCATTTAATGCTATCTTCTGAAGATAGCATTCCAAATTAAAGATAGTATTGGTATTTAATACTATCCTCTGAAGATAGTACTACACGTTAAAATAGCATTGGTATTTAATGCTATCTTCTGAAGATAGTATTCCAAATTAAAGATAGTATTGGTATTTAATGATATCTTCTGAAGATAGTATTACACATTAAGATAGCATTGACATTACATGCTATCTTCTGAAGATAGTATTACACATTAAAACAGTATTGGCATTTAATGCTATCTTCTGAAGATAGTATTACACATTAAAGATAGTATTGGCATTTAATGCTATCTTCTGGAGATAGTATTACACATTAAATATATCATTCACATTTAATGCTATCTTCCGAAGATAATATTACACATTAAAGATAGTATTGGTTAAAATAGCATTCACATTTAATGCTATCTTCTGAAGATAGTATTAAAAATTAAAGATAGCATTGGCATTTAATGCTATCTTCTGAAGATAGTGCCACACATTAAAGATAATATTGGTATTTAATGCTATCTTCTGAAGATAGTACTACACATTAAATATATCATTCACATTTAATGCTATCTTCCGAAGATAATATTACACATTAAAGATAGTATTGGTTAAAATAGCATTCACATTTAATGCTATCTTCTGAAGATAGTATTAAAAATTAAAGATAGCATTGGTATTTAATGCTATCTTCTGAAGATACACATTAAAGATAGCATTGGTATTTAATTCTATCGTCTGAAGATAAATTACACATTAAAGATATTATTGATATTTAATGCTATCTTCTGAAGATAGTACTGCATATTAAATAATATTAGTTGTATTAGCATTTAATAAAATCTCCAGAATCTTCCGAGGTAGCACTAAACATTAAAAATAGCATTGTATATTGTAAAAAGGGCATTGGTATTTAAATCTTCTGATAGCGATAAACACTTAAGCAACGTGTCTTTTAAAGTTGTCGATCAATTTGAATTACAATAATAATACCAGTCCCTGCAAACTAGCTATAACGTGAACGCAATGAGGAATATAAGGACGGATGCTCATTTCAGAATAGGCAATTTATGTGTTTTGACAATAAATAATCTTAAGTACTATTTGAAAAAACATTAAAGAATCTCCAGAACTTAAGTACGAGATCGCATATCAACAACAACGCAATATGTACATGAAGACCGTATATCATTACAACTTATATATTTGTATTAATTGTGCATTGTACGTTAATGGTATAGGTGATATCTTTACTGAATTGAACATTGGACTATTCCAGTTGAAATCCATAAACCCCTTATGGAATACACAGGGTGTGTAAATTTCAAATGGAATCATTCATTCAGGTAACCAAACGTTCGAAATTTACACTCCCTGCCTGTGTGGACATGGTGGAAGAGTAAGGCCATGTCTTCTATACAGGGGTATATAGATTTCAACTGGAATTGCCGATTTACATGTATATGTGATTTGCACAATTACTTCACATGCCATAGCGATGAACTATAAAGAATTCAGTTGGATCATTGATGTTGCAAAAAGTATAAACAAACAAGCGAAACATATACCCTAAAGAAACTAATACATCCTCAACAAAACTCAACAAGCAAAAACAAACAAACCAACAAACAATCGCTCACTCTCAGCAATGAGCGTTAGACTATGCCATAGTCGAATTTTATTAAAAATATGTTATTATTAGTCATGATGAACCCATTTCGTTGAACTCAAAAATTATACTGATGTTTATTAAAATTAAGTATTCAATAGTAAAATGGTCATAAAGAGTTAAAAATATCAGATGATGAATACTGAACAATTATGATTTCGGAATCTACCAGTTTATTGATAGCGAACCCAGAAAATTACTTGGGAAGCTAACAAAGAGAGGGAGTAGGGTGACTGAAAAGATCAGATGTGAAAATCTATCAATTGTGCACACATTAATTAAATCAGAGTTTTAAAAATACAATATCCAGAGTATGCACAATGGGCAAGTGGACTACGGGGTAGTCTACAATGAGCGTATGCATTAAGGGATCTAAAATGAGCGTTTATTGCGTTTCGACAGTATTTTTTGTGGGACATGAGAGCACCTCAGACCTATCGAATTGCATTCTGAATACGAAGCATGTCTTTCTGATATCAAATAATTTTCATTTTTGAAAATTACAATATAATACAAATTTTATGACAAATTATAAAAATTTGATATTTTTCAAATTTTTGATATATAACAGTCCTCGAAGTAAATTATATAAATCTAATGATATATTCTGAAAGTGTATGTAGCAGGAAGGAAAAGCCGACGGTCAATTGAAAATTTTGACCTTTCATATTGAAGATATGGATTTTTTCCTAAAAAGACCTAATTTTTTTTGGTGTTTTGGGAAAAAAATCCATATCTTCAATACGAAAGGTCAAAATTTTCAATTGATCGTCGGCTTTTCATCCCACCTACATACGCTTTAAGTATAAATCATCAGATTTATAAAGTTTACTTCAAGTACTGTTAAATATCAAAATATCAATTTTAATGATTTGCCATAAAAATGTATTAAATTGCGAATTTCAAAAAATCAAAATTATTTGATATCAGAATGGTATTCATATTGCAATTCGATATGTCTGATGTGCTCTAATGTCCCAAAATAAATACTGTCCAAACGTTCATACCCCAGCCCTTAAGCGTATAAAAGGTGCTAGTATAATAGTTAAGCACTTTGTAATGTTTGACATTTTAATATAATCATGTTATGTTGGCAAATCTTTCGAGTTTTATCATGTCACAGTCGTTAACGCCTACATACATAAATGTAGTGTTTTTATTGAAGCTCGAGCATAATGTGACAATGGATTAATGCCAAGTATGTTGAAACGAAATCTGAAAAATATAATTGTCAGAAGGACTGGTGAACTACTGTGACCTTTAATACAGCGAGGCTTCAAAAAAGAAATCTTAAAATCCAGCGAACATCATGTTATATTTTTCATGAGAAAAGCCTCGGGTTATAGACATACCTTCAAATCCTCTTAAAGATTCATAAATGTCATATTGTAATATTTGTACTTACGCTCGTAGTTGTATGGAACAAGAAATATGTTCATAACTGATTGGAATATCAAAACAGACGTTTGTCAAAAAACAATTTAGATTAAAAAAAAAATGTTCATTTTAGTTCGTTTTTGTTACTTCTATCAATAACAAAAAGTTAACTTCAAAGATTGGGCGATTCCAGTTGAAATCCACACTACCCCTGTGTAAAATTTTGGAAATATCTTCCACAGAGGGGTATGTTTTTCAAATGTAGCTGGTGCAGAGTTCATCATTTTGAAATCCATACTCCCCCTGTATAATGGCTTTACCTGTATCTTCCACAACTGGAGTGAGTATTTCAAATGGAAGTTGCCCAATTGTCTATTCTATTTTAAATTTGTACTCCCTCTGTGGCAGACTTTAGCTAAATCTTCCACAGGGTAGTGTAGATTTCAACTGGAATACCTCATTGAAATGAAGAGGTACGAAGAAGATTAAAAATCATTCTCTCGATTTTCATGGGAAAAATATCCGGCAACCATAATTTTTTCTCATTGTACATGGGTTCGCCATTCATTTCTTTCAATACACATAATAGACTATACTCTTTCCTGAATTCCAGCGTTTCATAAAAATTGCAATTTTGTAGCTGATGTTAAGGAATCTAGACTGAACGTTTATGGCGTTTCGACAGTATTTTTTGTGGGACATAAGAGCACCTCAGACGTATCGAATTGCATTCTGAATACGAAGCATGTCTTTCTGATATCAAATAATTTTCATTTTTTGAAATTCACGATATAATACAAACTTTATGACAAATTATTAAAATTTGATATTTTTCAAATTTTTGATATATAACAGTCCTCGAAATAAATTTTATAAATCTAATGATATATTCTTAAAGTGTATGTAGCTGGGAGGAAAAGCCGACGATCAATTGAAAATTTTGACCTTTTGTATTGAAGATATGGATTTTCCCCCCAAAAGACCAATTTTTTTTGGTGTTTTGGGGAAAAAAATCCATATCTTCAATATGAAAGGTCCAAATTTTCAATTGATCGTCGGCTTTTCATCCCACCTACATACACTTTAAGTATAAATCATCAGATTTATAAAGTTTACTTCAAGTACTGTTAAATATCAAAATATCAATTTTAATGATTTGCCATAAAATGTGTATTACATTGCGAATTTCAAAAAATCAAAATTATTTGATATCAGAAGGACATTCTTCGTATTCAGAAGGCAATCGATATGTCTGATGTGCTCTAATGTCCACATTAATAAATACTGTCCAAACGTTCATATCCCTTCCCTTAAGATGAACGGCTGACAGTGTTTTCCATTTTGAGATTATTCATCGCACATACTATACTTTAACAAATTGAAATTTTATGAGACTTCCACACGAGTAGAAGTACATTTTCAATTTAAAATTCATCAAGAATTCAAAGACGCTCTACGTTTTATTGAAGCATAAAATTTCTACGATGAGGAAAGAAATCACACGGTGTGCCCATTGTACACTGTAAAAATATTTTACTCAACACTGAGTAAAAAGGTCACGGCTCAACAGTTGAGTAAAAAATTACTCAACATTGAGCTCATTATAGGTGTCAACTGTAAAAAATTACTCAACATTGAGTAATTGTTTACTCATTTGTTGAGTTGTGACCTATATGAGCTCAATGTTGAGTAATTTTTTACTCAAATGTATTCCAAGATGGCGGAGGGTTCACATCGTTTTTCACGACGCTCTGTTGCAACTTCCATTTTTCACCTTTGGATCTTGGGACTCACATCCGTCTTGACCACAGCCGAAAACGTGGAAAACAACATGGTAGGGGTCGGTCACCTGAAAAAGGCTGTAAAAGCCGCCCTCCGAACGGGAAAGTATAAACCACTGAGTATAGGCTACATCATGAAAATTATACCCGAGATTTGTTTTAAAAGTTAAAACATATTCTATTGCAACACAAGTTTATATTAACAATTTTCTTTTCAAAATAGGATCCCTCGAGATCTAAAATTCAAATAAACTTGGAAGACCATAAAATATACAGGATGATATATTAAGAAGTTAAACAAATCTTATCCATCATTATAATCACTACCATCAAATTGTATTTCATAAATATCCGAGTATATCCTTCTTTATCTTCCCATAAATCAAATACTGTTTAAAACCTTTATTTTGTGGCGCGCTAAATTTCCATCCCTTTATTCCAAATGGTACACAGTTAATCTTAAGAATCCCTAAACGGATATCAGACATGGTCGTACCTCTCTACATGCATTTATTCTCACGAAAATATTTACTGAGATCATGATAATGAAAAATAATTGAATTGTTTAATTTGATGACTAGTATTAGCATGCATAGGGTTACATTCGAACAAGCCATTTGGCAACTTCCGCTATATATCTTTAATAGTACCTTATTTGCGTGTGCATCAACTACTATACCATCGCATCACTTTTCAACAAAATGTTAAAAGCAGTCACATGTCGGTCTAATGGATTTGATAAAGATATTATAACCAAAGATCTTCACGATCTTATAATAATTGGAGTCTTACTAACTATGTTGTGGTCAAAATGAACTTCATCTTGTAATAACCAAAGTATCATTTTAAAGCGTATCAAACATTAATTGTCTGAACATTAGAGTATTTTGACGTTATTTACACCATATAGTCTCAACAATCCGCCATAGAATTTTGCAGTCGTTTTCCCTAGCGTGGCAACGGTTTAGTGCAATTCTACGCGAGTCTTCTGTCTTTCCCATCTTCGCCATTACTAGTCAGTGAATATGTCTTTATCATGTTTATTGCAGCATTACACATCACATATGACTACAGCGAACATCATTTCATTCCAGAATATAACGTGGAGTAGCATTGATTGTATCTCGGAAAATAAAAGGCATTTACAGCGCCCTATATATGTAAAGCTGACCCCAAAGCAGTTGGCATCAATTGAATGCAAGTATGCCATAATGGAAGATTCATTACTGTAAAACAACCATTCGAAAATTGTGTATTGTGTAAAATGATTACAAGACTAAAAGAAACAAGCTTGTTATATCCCGTAGGGGGATTGAAAGCTTAATGTGTAATACTGTTGTTTTTTGTTCTGTTGTAGTTAATGTTCTGGTTTATTTTTTGGTGTGTTTTTTAATAACTTTTTAGAATCATTATTTGAGGTAATATATGCCTCAACTCACATAATAAGCGCAGAGTAGGCCCCTAGGTTAGATATGAAATTTAATTATATAAATAGCAGGAAAATTACCGTTTACATGAAGGATCGACCAAAATTACAGATTGATTTCGTAATGGGCTATGCGCTATTCCAGTTGAAATCCACGCTACCCCTGTGGAAGATTTTGGAAATATCCTCCACAGGGGAGTATGTTTTTCAAATGTAATTGGTCAGGGTTATTCATTTTGAAACTCATACTCCCCCTGTATTATAGTTTTACCTATATCGTCCACAACTCTGGTGAGCATTTCATATGGAATTTACCCAATTGTCTATTCTATTTGAAACTTATACTCCCTCTGTGGAAGACTCAAGTTAAATCTTCCATAGGGGTGGTGTGGATTTTAAATGGAATGGCCCAATGCGCACGGCCAACGGGAAACAAACTTGTTTTTTTAGCCTACGATAAAATGATTGAACATTTCTCTAATCACCGCCTCTGCAATAACATGTTTAATTAATTATTGACGACTCATTAGTGCTAATTAGTCGACTAATAGTATATGCTTATTAGTTACTCGTTTAAGCAGTCAACTATTTTAATTAACTATAGTCAAGTCCCAAATGTTTTAACATCTATCGTGAAGACCCATACAGAATTATTAGTACTGAGCCTTATGACTTGTATTGAATTTTCTTTTGCAATTGTTTGCCTCACGTGTTTTGTTTTGTCAAATTTAGCCGATAAAACCAAATACAAACGCCTTGGCAATAAACATTTAAAGTTTTGAGGGGGAGGAATTAAGGGGCAGTTAATTTTGGCTAGTTAAATGTTGGTCACCCAGGCTAGTTAAAATTTTGTCCCTTAGGCTAGTTTTAAATTTCTGTCGCTCAGGCTAGTTAAATTTTGTTCCTTAGGCTAGTTAAATTTTGTTGCTCAGGCTAGTTAAATTTTTGTCCGTCAAGCTAGTTAAATTTTGGTCTCTCAAGCTAGTTAAATTTTGGTCTCTCAAGCTAAATTTTAGTTAAATTTTGGCCCCCAGGCTAGTTAAAACTGCATAAACCTGCATAAACCAACATACCAAAATGCCAAAGATTCTCAGGCTAAAATGAGTAAATTATGTAGAGCTCCCAAGATTGAGGAGTTGCACTGCATTTTATGCCTATACTTCCAATGTCATGGTGTAGACTTGTTTTCTTCGATAAGCGCTAGACTTGTTTCAAGTCTTTGGAAGCAAACCAGCCTCATTTTTATTGGCATAGTTCAATAGCCTCATACAACAGTAATTGCTTAAAATGCAAACTCAAGTTGTGGAGTATGAGTTTCTGTATACCCAAGGACGCTCCGTTCTCAAAGTGTCTAACACTAAAAATAAACCCAAAATAGTTTGATAACCTGCATGTAACAAGCATAACTCACAATTTGACCTCAAGTTTTTACACCTAACACATTATATTAAAGGTCAAGAACTTACAAACATTACGAATAGAGACATGTGTTCTATAGATGAGCATGTTTGAAATTTTGCAAGGTCTTATCACCCCCACTAGAAGTAGTACCTCACAGGATTTGTGTTGTTTCAAATTGGTTTTTTGTGGATTATTGGCAGTGGAAAGTTGAAATCATGGACACAGAAAAGCTAATCCATATTTCAATTTCTTTTGTTTTAGTGGACATAAGAAAACATATATAATCTTACTCTGCTTCTTCTTCATCATCTCCCTCCTCCGCCTTTATTAGGCCTAAAGTGATAATGTTATTGGCCTACCAAATTATATAATGCAAATTTAATGAAATTATGCATTTCAGTTTATTACTATAGTATTCGGAGGAGGGGGTCTCTGAAAAAGTTCCTACTCCATTTCAAAAAAAGTTGAGATTTTTATATCACTGGAAACATCTGGCTACATAATGTTTATGTACAAAATATTTCTTGCAGATTAATTTGTTTTGCAAAGATATCGTGAAATTTGAATTTCGTTCTGGTGCACCAGAACGAAATTACAACGCATTGTCTATGGAGCATTGTAATGCACATAATCATGCATAACTCGCAAACGCAAAATCGGAATCAACTGAAATTTTGGGAATAGGTTTTTTTCGTGGATATGTACTGAAAAATATCATAAAAAGAGGATGCTAGGATCACGAAACACTCCTTTAACTAGCCAAATGCTAACTAGCCAAATATCAAATCCCGAACTATATTATGTTATTTTAATTAAATTTTAATTAAGTTTGAATATTATGACATGTTTTGTATATAAATTATAGAGTTTAGGAGGGGAGTGTCTAAGTGGCGAGTTGTGTATGGGCGAGTTGTACTTTGGCGAGTTCTGGAGCGAGTTGTAGGGCAAGTTGTGGAGCGAGTTGTAGGGCAAGTTGTGGAGCGAGTTGTAGGGCGAGTTGTAGGGCGAGTTGTGGGGCGAGTTATTAGGCGAGTTGTGGGGCGAGTTGTATCTATTGTACTTGTTGTATCTATTGTACTTGTTGTAGGGCGAGTTGTAAGGCGAGTTGCGGGGCGAGTTGTATTTGTTGTATCTATTGTACTTGTTGTAGCTAATGTAGAGCGAGTTGTAAGGCGCTCAACAATTCGCTCCACAACTTGTTCCACAACTCGCCAAAGTACAACTCGCCCATACACAACTCGCCATTTTAGCCATCCCCGTTTAGGAGAAGTGAAGTAACCTTCCTCTGTCTGAGTGGTTTACCTCACAGGGTCAAGGGGCGTCTGGCTGACCACATGATTGATGGGGAATACCTCTTGATTTGAGAGGATGGGGATACATTTTTAACTAGCCTTTAGGGGAAAATTTTAACTAGCCCAGGGGACAAAATTTTAACTAGCCTAAGGGGAAAATTTTAACTAGCTTAGGGAACAAAATTTTAACTAGCCTAAGGGAAAAATTTTAACTAGCCTAGGGGACAAAATTTTAACTAGCCTAAGGGGAAAATTTTAACTAGCCTACGGGAAAAAATTTAACTAGCCTAAGGGACAAAATTTTAACTAGCCTAAGGGAAAAATTTTAACTAGCCTACAGGGAAAAAATTTAACTAGCCTAAGGGACAAAATTTTAACTAGCCTAAGGGACAAAATTTTAACTAGCCTAAGGGAAAAAATTTTAACTAGCCTGGGCGACCAACATTTAACTAGCCAAAATAGGACGCCCTCTATTGATTTTGAATTTAACTAGCCAAATGCTAACTAGCCAAATAACAAATCCCATATGATCTGAGTTCCTTGAAAACAATAACAGATGTTTAGTCTAACAATAGCTTTCTAACAATAGTATACCACTGAGAGGGTCGCATTTCAACATTCTGAATCTTGGCTCCTTGCAAATAACAAAAATATTAAAGATCATAACACTTTCTTACATTTTTAATGCCCTAGATGCAGGTTCATATTCTTGGCTCCTTGCCAACAGTGGCAGATAACAATTTCACATTCTTGGCTCCTTGCCAACAATGGCAGATGCAAATTCCACATTCTTGGTTCCTTGTCAACAATGGCAGATGCACATTTCGTATTCGTTGTCAACGATGGTTCCTTGTCAACGATGACAATTCCATATTCTTGGTTCCTTGTCAACATATCTCAGCTCATTGCCAACAATGGCCATTGTTCCTTGCCAACATCACAGACGCAAATTTACATTCTTTGTTCTTTGCCAACAATAGCAGATGTAAATATCACATTCTTTGGTCCTTGCTAACATCGCCAGATGAAAATTTCACATTCTTGTGTCCTTGTCAACAATAGCAGATGCGAATTTCACATTCTTTGCTCATTGTCAAGTTTGCCAGATGCAAATGTCAACAAAGGCAGATGCAAATTCTACATTCTCGGCTCCTTTCTAACAATGGCAGATGCAAATTCCCCATTCTTGATTCCTGATCAACAATGGCTATTGCAAATTCAACATTCTTTGTTCTAATTTGCCAACAATGGCACATGCAAATTGGACATTCTTGCCTCCTTGCCAACAATAACAAATACAAATTCTACATTCTTGGCTCCTTGTCAACAATGGCTAATGCAATTCAACATTCTTTGTTCTAATTTGCCAACAATAGCAGATTTCACATTTTATGTGTTACTTTGCCAACAATAGCAAATTTCGCAGTCTGGATTCCTTGCCAACAATGGCAGAATTCAAATTCCACATTCTTGGCTCCTTGCCAACAATGCCAGATGCAAATTCCACATTCTTTGTTCCTTGCCAACAATGCCAGATGCAAATTCCATTTTCTTAGTTCCTGCCAACAATGGTAGATGCAAATTCCACATTCTTGGTTCCTTGCCAACAATAGTAGATGCAAATTCCACATTCTTTGTTCCTTGCCAACAATAGAAGATGCAAAATTGCACATTCTTGGTTCCTTGCCAACAATAGTAGATGCAAATTCCACATTCTTTGTTCTTTGCCAACAATAGAAGATGCAAAATTGCACATTCTTGGTTCCTTGCCAACAATAGTAGATGCAAATTCCACATTCTTTGTTCCTTGCCAACAATAGAAGATGCAAAATTGCACATTCTTGGCTCCTTGCCCAACAATAGCAGATACAAATTTCACATTCTTGGCTCCTTTTCAACAATGGCAAATGCAAATATCCATATTCTTTGTTCTTTGCCAATAATGGCAGATGCCAATTCCAGATTCTTTGTTCCTTGCCAACAATGATAGATGCAACTTTCACATTCAATTCTTCCATGTCAACAATAGCAGATGCAAATTCCATATTCTTAGTTCCCTGCCAACAATAGCAGATGCGAATTCCAAATTCTTTGTTCCTTGCCAACAATAGAAGATGCAAATTTCACATTCTTGGCTCCTTGCCAACAATTAATGGCAGATGCAACTTCCACATTCTTGTCTCCTCGCCAACAATAGCAGATACAAATTTCACATTCTTTGCTCCTTGTCAACAATGGCAGATGCAAATATCCAGATTCTTTGTTCTTTGCCAACAATGGCAGATGCCAATTCAAATTTAATTTCCTTGCCAATAATGATAGATGCAAATTTTACATTTAATTCTTCCATGTCAACAATGGCAGATGCAAATTCCATATTCTTAGTTCCCTGCCAAACAAACATGGTAGATGCAAATTCCAAATTCTTGGTTCCTTGCCAACAATAGCAGATGCAAATTCCACATTCTTTGTTCCTTTCCAGCAATGGCAGATGAAAATTTCGTATTCTTTGTTCCTTGCCAACAATAGACGACGCAAATTTCACATTCTTGGCTTCTTGCCAACAATGGCAGATGCAAATTTCACATTCTTTGCTCCTTGCCAACAATGGCAAATGCAAATTCCATATTCTTAGTTCCCTGCCAACAATGGCAGATGCAAATTCCAAATTCTTGGTTCCTTGCCAACAATAGTAGATGCAAATTCCACATTCCTGGCTCGTAGTCAACAATGGCAGATGCAAATTTCACATTCTTTGTTCTTTGCCAACAATGTCACTTGCAAATCTCCATTCTCATTGGCAACAAAGGCAGTGCAAACACTCATTAGCTCTTTGCAAAAACAACGGCATTAAATCTCAGAAGATTTTATTTCTAGTTCACGACTTACAGTTTCACATCTTACATTTCCGAATATGTCTTACATACCTCATAGGGTTCTCTTTTGTTTTCTCAACTCCAAAACCTGATTGCTGTTGCATCAAATTTCAGACTTTCAATATTACATATTTTCATATTTTTCTCATTTAACAGAGTCAAATTTAACATTGCTGCATGCTGCACAGCAGAACCAATCAGTATGTTCTAATTCACCTGTAGCACCCTGACCTAAAACTGACATCTCTTTTACATGAATGAAAAATGAGCAAAAGTCTACGCTAAAAAAAGAACACAGTCCACATTGATTTCCCATATTGTAACATTCATTTCACACGCCAGTTTTCGTCTGACCTACTTTGCGACAAATCGTATTTTCATATCAGTATAGAGCTTCTAAGATGCAGAGTTGTAACATATTCTGCTCCTTGTAGCGATATATTTTAAGCTTGTCATGACTTTAAGATTTACCGTTTGTTCAAGTCACAGAAAACAAAAAGAATCCTAATAATATACGTTCTCTATTTTTTTTAAATATCTACTAACCATGATTTGTCTCAAGAACTTTTCAACAAGACCATGCATATTTATATTCATTTGAATCCAATTTATTTTAGTTCCAAATGAAAAAAAAAGGTAAAACCATAAAATCTGCCATTATTTCAAAGAAGTTGTACAATTTATGTACCTGTTGCCAGATTTGCTATCGAAAATGCAGCCAAGTGCTAAAGATTTATCACTAGGATCCACAACATGCTCATCTATCAAGGCACAGTTCTTTAACCCCAACACATTTGCACATCCATTGAATGACCTCTGAAAATTTGGGTATAAAAACTCATACTCTGCAACTTGAGGTCAAATTTTGCATTAACGATTGTTTAATTGAGGTTATTGGACTATGCCATTGGGTTGAGGCCATTGTGGTCCATAGTGTATCTGAATATGACCATCTAAAACTCGTGCGTCCTCTAACATGTCTAATCATTGTCTAGGATACTTATAGAAATATTATATTTTGTTTATCTATATATAATGACATTTTTCATAGAGTATTATATAGCCACTTATCAATGCTGAAGTATTGCTTTCAATTACAGTTTTAGATCATGTTACTTGGCGATATGTTTCCAGGAGTTTGACACTACTGTGGCCAAATATGACTGCGGTAAACCAGGGCTCGAATTTGCCAATTGGCCGTTGGCAAGTGAGGACGGGATGAAAATAGGCCGGGCAAGTTGTAACATGGATGTAAGGCTGAATTTATACTTGGTCGCTTTTGCAAGAGCTAAAACACCATCGTTTTAAGGGTATACGATGTATTGTTGGTCGAAGCAGCAAAAAAAATGTAGTTCACAGCATCTTGCGAATGGTAGTGAGCTTTAGCAAAACATGCATTGCTCAATTCATAGGGAGCGTGTAGAAGAATTCAAATATCACAGATATACTTTTGTAGGTCCTGTGGTTCTTGAGTTATGTTGTAAAGAGGGCTGAAACAACAACACTTTTGTAAAACGTACATAACTCATTAACAACAATAAATTAAGCAAGTTTTCAAAGTATATGATTTGTAGAATGAACTTTTGCAAAACACCATAGTGTTATTTTTTAATAATATATTGATTCAGATAATGAAAATCGATTTTATTGGCTACTTCGACCAACAATACCTCGTATGACCTTATAAGGGCGTTGTTCATTTATGTAATGGGCTCACGTTTTTTTATCACTCCGACACATTCGAAAGACATGTAATGTTCATGGTTCATTTACACAAATCTTAATGGACCATGTGAAGAGCAGAAATCCATTAATTAATGTTACTATTATGGGAAGAAATAACTTATCATCTTCACATCTTAGAAAAACATTCTGTCAGTTCTCTGTGGAGTTATATGCCTCTTCGCATGACAAGTGATATAAGTATAATTAAGTTACCTTCATCGTGTACATGTAAGGACGGTTTGCTTCAATTGAATCAAGTCAAGGTTGCTTGTTGAGATGGCGAGGACCCTTACGAAAAGGTCTGCGTAATATAATGCTTGTAGCATTGAGCGATGTATATAGGATGCATCAAAACAGACATCGTAGATTCAAAACAAGTCATTCATCGTAAGTTCGCTGTGAATTGTTTAATACACTCTCAGATTAATGGTTCTAAAATATGTCCTCTAAAGGTTCTAAAGTTGTCTTCGCAGGAGAACCCTTAGAAATTCTAAAGAGAACCAAACATGGTTCCAAAACCGTCGAAAATGGTCCAAAAATGTGATACAAAACCGTTTTCGGTTCTTTAGAGAACCTTTAAGGGTTCTCCAAAATTAAAGAACCATTTTTAGAGGTTCAAGAGGGTTCTCCTGAGAAGATTTAGAAACCTTTGTTTCTTAGAATGTATATGGAATTTTCAATGGTTCTGTAACGAATCAAAAAGGTTCTAAAGGCCAAAAATAACTGCAAAGGGTTAAATAACACCTCTTAAGAACAGATTAAAGAACCATTTTCTTGTTGGTTCCATATAGAGAACAAAAAAGGTTCTTTAAGGCTTTTATAAGAACCTTCATTTCTAGGAGTGCATCTGTATCTATAAGGTTGTGAGATATACACCTTTTTAAATAGTATCATCGTGGCGGGAATAGACAACTCGTTTCAGGGTGCTGGAATTCACGCACAACACTCATACATTTAGCGAGTTATGTTTTGAAACCCAGACGCTAGCATATCGCCTCTTAACATGCTTAAGGGGAGACTGAAGCTTATGAAGTTGTAAAGGTGATTTTCTAAACCAATCATCCACGGTTGTTTGATAGCATGTAAAACTACGTCATTTTTTAAAGAAAATGTGAACACTGATGGGGCTATTTATCTTAAATCGTGTTTTCATCTTTACAAGAAGTAAACACTGGTATAATGGTATTAAAACATCAGAAAAAGACATCAGATAACAACAAAACACTTTTTATCATGAAATGTTAGGAATAACTTATATTATTTAGCTAAATTAAATTTCAAATATTATGTAAATAGCGCCCTCAATTTTCACACAAATATACAGTTTATAGAATAAAAAATACCACCAAACACAGAAAAAGATGAATAAGTTGGAAAAGAAACGAAATCTATGTTAAAAAGAGTTGGACATATATGTACATATTATTGTGATAGTTGTTGGCATTGTTCAGGTCTAACATTGTATATACAATGTTTTGTTGAAAATTTAATAAAATGATCACACCAAACAACCGTGCATCCGAATAAGTTCAAATTTGGTCAGATTGTGTACACTGATAAAATTTTCATTTCCATGGAAAAAAAGTCTGTTAAATGCGCGGTTACCATGGTAATGGTGGCTATATTGGATTTGGGGGGGGGTGGTAAAGTTGCGGGCAGTTTTTTTCGGTAACTGTTTCTTCAATTCTGTTCAAATTTGGTGTAGGCCTATATGATGTCTAGAAACGCATAGAACGGATTTTTGTATTTGAACAAAAAATATATATTCGAGGAAATTGCGAATTTCCAGGTTTACGAATAAAGTGAAACGTCAATGTTGAAATTTTGACTGAGAATATTTCTTATTAATTTTTTAGCCCGCTGAAAACGGAAATGTTTATTCGATACTTTATGTTGACGAAGAACAATTTAAAGCTTTAACTGTGGATAAAACCATCTTTGAATAACAGAATTATACAAACATAAAACTATCACGTGCCTCTTTGATCTGTTGATGACAATTTAACCATGCAAACTGTGTTGATTGCATGGTGCTGCCTTTTACATTCCCGTGTAATTAGTCTGGTGAAGGTGGGCGGGATCGGGATTATACTTCACTCGCATGTATTATAGGGTCTATCATCATAGACCCGAGAAGCAATACTGTAAAAATTGTGTGTCTTGGGGCGCAAGCCTTTGCCAATTTTGTGTTGCGACTAGATTATGCCTTAATTGATCTTTTTGGTAAATCCCATAAGCCTTTGCGAGTACAAGGATCCACCAGTCCTTCAAATGCTTACGCACGGCCATTTTGTTCCGCCATGTTTACTAGTTTCGAGGTCGGGGCCGAGGGACTCAGGCTAACACAACTGCGTAAACGCACTGATTCGAACCTGCCCCTTTGAAATCCAACAGGGCGTTACTCAACTTGAGACGAGATAGACTATAGGCCAATAGTCAAGCATTAACAAATTTCAACCCATGCAGCATGAAACTTATACTTATCGCATATGTAGAATTTCAAAATAATGAATATTGTGACAAAACTGGTTAACTCTTATTTAGAATTGCAAAACACTCCGTCATCTCTTACCATTTATCACAGATAATCTTGTTTTGAGTAGATCTGTAATGGCTAAAACTGTCGAATTTCCATTTGGTTAAAATGTCACGTTTTTTCAGAGGATCAGGATTTCAAATGCCATAGTAAGTAATATGCCTACCCTATCGGAGCTCAATGTCTTGTCGATGACAGCGTATTTGAACGTGGGCTATTTAATACTGATTTATGTCTATCCTCTCTGTACCAGGGACTGTCACTATTAAATATTAAGAGCGATTATATCGGTCTATTCCAGTTGAAATACACACTCCCTATGGAAGACATGCCCTTAATCTTCCACACAGGGAGTGTGAATTTCAAATGGAGTTACCTGAATTGGTGATTCCATTTGAAATATACACCCCTGTGTGAGAGATTATGGTTATGTCTTCCATAGGGGTGTATGGAATTCAACTGGAACAGCCTTTTTTTGTCTACAAATGAAGCAGAAAATAATCAGGGAGTCCCCGGATGTGGAAAGTAGGCGTACTTGCATATCGTATAGCGGTTTATCAGGTGGTTTAAGAGAAACATGGCGATACTTTATCTGATTATTAGTATAACTCGGCATTCGCCTCTGCAGCAACCTTTCCCCGTCTTAAAGCAAATTTATATTACAAAAATGAGAAACATTCTTTCAAGAGTCTTACCACAACCCACCTCTTTGCAATTTAGGTTAGCAACTATTTTAAACTGTTGCGATTTGGTAGTTCACAGTATCTTGCGAATGGTAGGAGCTTTGGCAAAAATTGCATAGATCATTTCATAGCGCGTATGTAGATGAATTCAAATATCATGCAGATATACTTTTGTAGGACCTTTGTTTCTTGATTTATGTTGTAAAGAGAGCTGAAACTACAACACTTTTGTAAAACGTGCATAACTCATTAACTCAAAAAGAACCCCTACCTGGACGCGGGTAATTTTTTAAATCCAAACCCTAACCCTAACACTTACCCTAACCCTAACACTTACCCTAACCCTAACCTTTTCCTATGTGTCCCTATGGGTTATAATATTTTTGCGTCTCGTTATGATGGTTGCAGAAAAAAATTAAACTACCCGGACATGCAACTTTACCTTGGCAACCAAGTTATTGAAAGGGAGTATAAATTCAGAGAGGAAGTCAGATGAGTGAGCGATCGAGCGAGAGAAAATAATTACGTCTTTAGCTGAATTTATAATCCATCGCTCAGCGATGAGCGATTTGTATTTGACCAATGAGTTAGCGCGATTTCTACAAAAAGCACTCCGCCTCTTTGGCTAAAAACCAATCGCTATCGCTCAGCGATGTAGTATAAATTCAGCTTTATAATTGAAACAATGTTACCAATTGTAAACATAACAAGTAAAAAATCTAGTGTAGACTTTCCAGCTGCTGGTTCTCCGCGCACTTCGTTCTTCTATAATACAAATACATGTCCATGTCAAGCACATCTCAAAATCCGCGCTTTAAGTACAGCTTTAAGAGGATTAATGGTATTATGGTCGTACTCATTAGCTTTCTTTTAAATGTGAACAAGTCGCTCTATACACTAGGATCCACAACATGCTCATATCAGGACACAATTCTTTAACCCCAATACATCTGTACATTCATTGAACGACTTTATAGCATTACGTTTACAAAAACTCATATTTCGCAACTTGAGGTCAAATTTTTCACTATGATTGTTTAATTGAGGTTATTGAACTAAGCCATTGGGGTGAGGCCATTGTGGTCCATAGTGATAGTCTTTTAGATTCAAAACGAAGTGATAAACAACTCTAGTCTTACTTAAATCACAAGGGCTCTTCGTTGCTCACTTATCGCCAACTTGAACAGTCATTTTAGGTTATACGCTATAATGCAAAATATCTTACATGAAACTAGATACGTACATTTTGTGTTATTTTTTCATCAACAGGTTTTATAACATCCATGTAATGGCGGTAACGACATATCAGTCAAATATGTCGGCCAATATATATAAAACCCGTCTTATTAAGGAAGCTATTTTGCATTTTAAAAGTTACAATTTCTCAATAATATCTCAATTTAGCACTTTCATGAACAAATGTGTAATCTGCATGAAGAAATGTATTTAAACAAGTGCAAGATGCATGGAATTGGCTCGCCGACTGAAAAAATACAAGATGTCAGTTATATTCCGGCCTGAAACTATCAGACAATATTTTAAACATTATTAACATCATAAATTTGCAACAAACCCAAATTGTGAAAAAAAATCACCCAGGCAGATCATTGGCTATTTCTCCATTTATGATCCTGCCCAAAAGTGTTTCCTTTCGATCAGGGATGTGAGAGTCACTCTCTGCATGCTAGCCATAGGCTTCAATATAAATAGTATAAGTTTTGAAATAATCTGATAATTAGGCCCACTCAAAATATCAAGAGCTATCTTAAGAACCACTAAACCAATACTAGGCTTGTTTGTACTCATGTTAATGAATTTTTCATGCTGATTCCAAATATGGTCATGAAAATGTACAATTCTGAAATTTTCAAAAAAAATTAAAACTTGTCGTCTGCAGTCGACACCCGCGTGGAGAGGGTTTTAAAATAGACCGAAAAACTAGACAAATCGTTTGATTTAGAAGATATAGCTGTATTCATAAGCATTTCACTTGAAAGTATAAATAAACTGGTACAATCTGATTTAATTACAAGTGTTTTTAATGCTAACAAACACAGCATAATATTTGTCATCATGATTATGTGTAGTAGTATTACTCTATTGCAGATCATTAGAAATAGTTCGATGACACGCGGAATTTATGTCATTTGTAATTTCGTGGTTATGAAATGGCAATAATGAAGGAGTATCTTTGGGTTATATAAATAATCGTATTTTTAATCAATATGTATATGTTCAAAAGAATATAGCCTATATGCTTCTGATACAAAAATCTTAATTTTGATGGTGTAAAGGAAGAGATAAAGCTGAAAATCAGGTCACCAACCTTTACTGCTCTGAACTAGGAAAAAGATAGTTTTACAAATATTTGCAAATGCAAATATAGTGAGGTTTTCACTGGTATATCAAACCAAACGAATCCACTTGCAAATGAAATGGTGACGACTGCCAACACTATGGACCACAATAGCCTCACCCCAATGGCATAGTTCAATAACCTCCATTAAACAATCACATTGCAAATTTGACCTCAAGTTGCAGAGTATGAATTTTTGTACCCAAATGTTCAAAGGTCATTCAATGACTGTGCAAATGTATTAGGGTTAAAGAACTGTGCCCTGATAGATGAACATGTTGTGGATCCTAGTGCAAGTGAAACATCCTACTTTATAGATGCCAAATGTAGGCTAAGTAGGTCTTCATCTTCATAGCTTTGATGAAAATAATATATACCAGTACCATAAGAATTTCATCACCAAATGTATCTATCAATTTAATAAGCTATCTACTGTAGACAGCAATGTTAAAACCGCGATTGCCATCTCAGCATATATACCTTAGAAAATAGGTCACCTAAATACAATATCAATTCAATTTGGTTTATTTCAGATTTTCATCTCAGATTATGAATGTCTAACGATTTCATTAAAAATTGAATTGGGTTATCTAAGTATGGCGATCGATTAGCCCAATTTTCATTAAGTTTTGCAGAGGGCTGTACGCACTCGTCAAAAATTACCGCGAAAATCCGATAGGAGTATAACGCTTGATTACGAGGCTTGAAAAATCAATATTAGAGGTTTTTTAGGGTCAGTTGTATCCATTTTTCTGATGAAATGCAGAAATGTTTGTAACCTTAAGGGTGGGGTATGAACGTTTGGACAGTATTTATTGTGGGACATTAGAGCACATCAGACATATCGAATTGCATTCTGAATACGAAGAATGTCCTTCTGATATCAAATAATTTTGATTTTTGAAATTGCAATGTAATACACATTTTATGGCAAATGATTAAAATTGATATTTTTCATATTTAACAGTACTCGAAGTAAACTTTATAAATCTGATGATGAATACTTAAGGTGTATGTAGGTGAGATGAAAAGCCGACGATCAATTGAAAATTTTGATCTTTCGTATTGAAGATATGGATTTTTTTCCCAAAACACCAACAAAAATTAGGTCTTTTGGGAAAAAATCCATATCTTCAATATGAAAGGTCAAAATTTTAATTGATCGTCGGCTTTTCCTCCCAGCTACATACACTTTAAGAATATATCATTAGATTTATAAAATTTACTTCGAAGACTGTTATATATCAAATATGTGAAAATATCAAATTTTAATAATTTGTCATAAAATTTGTATTATATCGTGAATTTCAAAAAATGAAAATTATTTGGTATCAGAAAGACATTCTTCGTATTCATAATGCAATTCGATATGTCTGATGTGCTCTCATGTCTCACAAAAATACTCTCGAAACGCTCAAAACGCACATTCCAGATCCCTTAAGAAACAAGGACGAAACAAGTGCTCAACTCTCAACTTGAGCCTCAAGTTTGCTCGATCTATTGCTAATTCAAAGCGTTTCGTTTTCGTTTTTGACCCGGCATGTACAGCTAGCCCATTATTGAATCTTTGGGTTTTTTTGTGCTCAAATTTTCGTCATCCAATGATAGCAATTTACACTAGCCTGAATCTCTTTTTGGACGATTTATTTCTTCAAATAGCAATAATCGGTCAAAACAGAAACTAAAACTGTTAAAACTGACATTTTCCCCTGCTCTGCTAACGGATTATAATACACATCATTAAAATTCAAAGAAGGCATCGTTTGTTTTTCTTTGTTGTTGTTTTTTTGAGCATATTTAAAAACTACTTTCAAAAATGAGCCCGGGAACAAAAACCGAACAGTTAACCTAGACATAATTGGTCAGACATACAACGCATACAAAATTGCACTCGTTTCTTTAACATAAACAAACACCTTACTCAAAGACAACAACAAACAAAACAGATATGTAGTCGCGTATAGCGACAAATCTATTTTGTTTCATCAAGCACAGTAGTTTACAAAAACAAGATGCGAAGACAATCCCATCTCATCTCAAGCATACTCATTGCCTGAAACAAAACACTCATTTCATCTTATATAAAAGAAATATTAACGGAACAAATAATAAAAGCTGTGAGCAGGTGCGCTTTTATTCTTCCTGTATTTGAAAACGCCTTAAGCAATTTGAAAGCTTTCACGTGATTTATAATTTACTGTAATAACACAATGCTATTAATTGTATTTATTGGGTTTTTTTAATATCTCTATGGAAAAAGATTTGAGCACTATTTCAAGGTTACTTCTCCCATCATATTTCTATTCTCTCACTCCAAGAAGTACAGCCATGCATATATTTCTCACTTATTCTTGACAATGACTTTGACATGGGAAGATCGCGCATCCAATCTGTATCTACTCTGCCTTGTCTTGCACACGCAATTTTGCACACACGTATTTGCAAGATTCTATAGCATTTTGAAGATACTTTTTTTTAGATCAAGCTGCTACTAATTGCAAATCATATTTGATAATTTGAGTAAGGAAATGATATCAAATTAAATAAAATATCTATCACCAAGGTTATTCTATGATGGACAGATGGTATTGTATGGTGTTCTCTAAATATGAATTATACAGAGCAATAATTTAGGAGTTAGGCCTATATTAAAACAGCTTTACATACTCAGACACTTTAATTTGGTTAAACAAAGATATTAAAAAGAATATGTCAAAAAGGGATTATTTACATCGCAAAGCTTTGAGAAGTAATACTAGTTCTGATTGGGAAGAATATAAGCAGTGTAGAAATGAGGTTACATCAATGATTCGTAAAGCAAAAGAAACTTATTGTAAGCAAAGTGTGTCCCAAAATGCTGGTGATTCTAAGAAGATGTGGAAAGCGCTTAATGATATTTTGCCTCACAAAGCTTCTCCTAGTCCCTCATCAATCACTATTGATGACGAGGTGTGTACAAGTGTTAATGATATTGCTAATGGTTTTAATAAGTACTTTACAGGTGTTGCTGCTAAACTTGTTGATAGCAATGGTACTATTTGTAATGATGAATCTGTTTATGTTGAAGATAAACCAACTGGCGATTGCTCTAAACCCGTACTTGATTTACCATCTATTTCAAGTGAATTTATTTGTAGAGAAATTGACCTCATGAGTGAGAAAAAGGCCACTGGTCTTGATGACATTGGTGCTTACTTGCTTACTTGCTTAATTCGAGTGGTGTCCTCGAACTGTGATGGCTTTCCACAACTTCCTGTCCTCCATTGCTGTCTTGAAGTCTGTTGCCTCCAGTCCAGTGTCATTTTCCAGAATGTCAATGTAGGTCAGAGCAGGTCTTCCAGGTTTCCGCCTCCCATGCTTGGGTATCCAATGAACCATTTTTGATGCGGGCTCCTCGCTTCTGGAACAGTGGCCAGCAAACCGGGTTCTTCTTTCCCTGATCTTGTGGCTTGTTTTGGAATATCTCCATGACATTGGTAGCAAAATTTTAAAATTGGCCAAACCTGCTATTTTGAGCAGCCTTGTGTACATTATGAATTTGTCTTTGAGAACAGGTGTGTTTCCCGATTTATGGAAAGAAGCTAAAGTAGTTCCTCTTCACAAAGGTGGTGATATGTCAATTAACAACTTCAGGCCAATTGCCATCCTTCCTGTTGTGAGCAAAATCATTGAAAAGGCTGTTCATAAACATTTGTATGATTATTTAAGTGAAAACAAGCTGATTAATGAAAATCAGTCAGGTTTTAGGCCTTTTCATTCTACTGAAACATGTTTGTTAAATATGGTTAATGATTGGACTAATAGTATAAATTCTGGTAAAATAATTGGTGTTTCGTTTATAGATTTGCGCAAAGCATTCGACACCGTCAATCACGACATATTGCTCAGTAAACTTAAAAATTTGGGTGCTTCTGCCACTGCACATGAGTGGTTCAGTTCATATTTATCGTGCCGCACCCAGAGAGTGTGTTTTAAAGATGCTATGTCAAACTCACGCCCTGTTTCAACAGGTGTCCCCCAGGGCAGTATACTAGGTCCATTGTTTTTCCTTATATTTATCAACAGTATGAACAAAGTAATTTCCCATGGTCAAATATCTATGTATGCTGACGACACAACACTCTCCGTCAGTGGTAAAGACCCCCAAGATATATCTGCTAAATTGTCTTCTGATCTTGATTCAATAATGAATTGGTTGAATGTTAATAAATTGTTTTTGAACACTGATAAGACAAATGTTATGTTGATTGGAACTGCGAGTAAGTTAAGGAATGTTAATGAGAAAGATTTTTCTGTATTTGTTAATGGTAAACAACTGGAAAGAGTAAGAAAGGCAAAATGCCTAAGTGTTGTTGTTGATGATCAGTTAAAATGGCATGATCAAGTTAATAGTATTATTCAAAAGGTTTTCTGTAAGATTGGGCTATTAAGACGTCTGAAACCTTTCCTTGAAATTGATACATTAAATGTTATTTTTAAATCGTTTGTTCAGCCTATATTTGACTATTGCAATATCTCATGGTATGGTCGTTTTAAAGATGACAGTTCCAAACTTAATGTTCTTCATAAACGCTGTGCAAGAGTGATTTTGAGCGTGAACAACTTAACTTCATCTGATTTCATGTTTAGAATTCTTGGTTGGGAACGGCTTCACACTCGTAATGATTATTTTAAAGCACTAATGGTTTATAAATCTCTTAATGGCCTGGCGCCACATTATCTTGCAAAAATGTTTAACCATGTATGTACAACTCACAATGTTAACACACGACAGGCTGCTGCTGGTCAGTTGTCTTTGCCACCTTCAATTCATGGATATGACTTAGAATGTTTTAAATCATCGTTCAGTTACAGTGGTGTAAAATTATGGAACAACATTGAAAATGATATTAGAAACTCAATAAATGTGCAAACTTTTAAACGGTATTACAAAAATGTATATTTTCACCAGTTTTAATTAAATAGTGTATAATGTAAATAACATCTTGAAATATATATGTTACTGAGTTATTATGTGTTTTATATGTTTTTATGGATCAATGTTCATTTAATAATGGCATGTGAGTTTTAATAATTATTGCAAACTGTACAAATGTATTTGAGATTTATATTCTTTTAATGTATCTTTTAATAATGGCTTGAGTTGTAAATTGTATAATTATGTTCTTTGTAATTCTCTATAATTATATTCCTTTTATGTATTTTGCAGGGCCCCGTGTTAGACCAGCTTCGGCTGAATCGGGCTACCCTGGGTAAACATGTTGTAAATAAATAAATAAAAAAATAAATAAATTAGAAGAAATGGAGCGAAATCGAGTTAAGTTTCAAAATATGCCACAAATTACAAAACTTGCATTTTCAAATTATTATGCTACAAGATGAATTCTAAAATTTTAAAAGGAACGAAAGATTACGGTGACCATGAAGATACTACAAAGTAATGTAAGATAAATATAATTGTCTAGTTACTATGGAAACGGAAATTAATTTGCACAAATGTAAATAAAAAAGATGTTCATGGTCTTTCATAAATGGATTAATCAAAATAAAATGAATGGTCCATAAACAGACGGTTTCGTAGACGGATGTAGCATTGGAAATGTACATAATCGCTTGAGACTTGCAATGGGTTTTGCAACGAACATTAGGCGGTGACGGAAGCAATAGGATACGACTGTCTTTCCACCCACCGCATGACCTATTGATAGAACCAGCCTAGTTTAGTTTTCATGTCTATGTAGACATACATATATGAATTAAAGGTGGGTGTTCCGATTCTATTAAGTCTGGTATTTTTTACCTTACAATGAGATATCTCACTGAAACATTCTGACTTTGAGTAGTTTTGGATATAACGCCATGGGGGATAAGGCTACCATTTTTTAGAAAGAAAAAATAAGTACCTCACACTCCTAGAATTTCACAGGCGTTATGAGATATGAGTTCAATTTCTCCATATGCTAGTAAAAGCAAACGAGGCTGTCAATCTTGTTACCACGGAATAGGCCTGGAAGCGGCGCTAGAAATTAGCATGAAGCCGCATTCATATGTAAATAGCGTATTGTTATTTAAATTTGCGCCCAGACGTATTGAGGGCGACAGTCATGTTATCCAGACAGAGAATGTCTTGATGCGCCAGGCATGTCAAATTGCTGAGTGAATGTGTATAAATCCCATCTCTGTATAGGTAATAAGCTAGTATATTTCGTGTTCCAGTATATAATAACAAAAAAAATAAGTATTATATTAAATATATTAAGTGTATAAACTTTAAAATTGACGTGAATTTGAAATGCAGAGCTCCAAATCTAGCTAAATCGTGTAGTGTGAAATTATGCTGTGTGACCCCCTCTGCGTGGTAGAATTATATTCATAAAACATTGAATTTAACATATAATATGGGCAGCCAACCACGATTTATCAGCATTTAAAAGATATATTAATTAATATTAATTAACAAAGATAAATAATCAATAGTACAAATGACAATTTAACTAGTAAACAAGTCTGAAATCTTAAAATGTTGCCACGTGATTTCCCGTACACGTGATATGTCTACATGTGACCATTATTCAGATTTACCGAAGTATTTAGAGTATGGAGCACGGCTTGCAGGCAACTGTGTATTTCTTTACCTCCGTATAAAATCAATAATTCATGCTGGGAGCCAAGTAACATTCTGTCTGCTTAGTGCAGTTTGGTATTTTATTTTACTTGAGAGCATATAGAAATACATAAACGAATAAGGCGCCATGATGGAAAGCTATGGAAGGTCAGGTCGGGTATCAAAGGTTATTTTAACTTCAAATACTACTTGTGTTTCACACCTTGCCTCTGTCACGTATTTCCTTCATATTATTGACCGCAAGTCCTAATTTTGACTTTGCTATTGCAAAATGTCATTTCATATCAAATTAGAAGACTTTCTTTGAAAAAAACATATCACTGGTGCCCGATGGGAATATCCGTCCGCCATTTCATTAAACTGGATCGTTTTCGCCTGGTTTGCGCCCAGATGTATTGGGGGCGCGCTATACTCTCATTGAACAGGCAAAGTTCGCAAAACTAACAACGTTGTTATTTGCCAATATCAATTAACATGATCCAAGGGGTCGAACATGAATTATTCATAACGGATCGATAACTGGCCTCACTTTCTAGATAGTAAACCAGCGGAATTTTTCATAGGTTTTGCGTTGCTAATAGAACAACCGTGAATTTAGTGTCACCCCCTTGTTGTTACCTTTGAAAACTGTGTGTATAGACATGCCTTGTAAATGGACCGATTCTAGACAAAAACGGTATTGCCGATTGATGTACTAACACTTGGTCTATTTTGGTATTACTTGGCGGGACTGATCACGTACGGATAGAGTTACGTCGTTTTATCATGAAATCAAATCCCAAATTGAAGAGGCAGACAAAGTCTCGAGGACATTTTTCTTCCATTAAATGTGGCGTAAATAAAAAAAAAGTCCATAATGGTCTTTCCGTAAATTCTATTTTCAGAACTTTCGGAAAGCATGGGTTGTTTCGTGGCGTATATAATGTACTTCAAAATGTTCACGCATTTTCGCCAGCCCATTCGCGGGCTGGTATATATTTCTGGGATCGGGTCTGTTTGCTCAAGAGATTAACTTTTATTGGTATTGGAATGACTTATTTTTTTAAATTTTTTGCGGTGGAATTTTTAAAAATTATTGTAATTCGATTTGTCAGGAAAAGTAAGTATGTTTTGCCGTTTCAACGAATGAAAACGAGTGAGTATTACCAAAGTTATGTTTGAATTAATATGACTTTAAAAGTTTTAGGTATAGGCCTAAAATGTAACAATAATAGTTAATATACAGCATCATATGGTCAGCAGAAGAAAAGTATGTCATTTCAGTGTCTTTGACCCGGGGTCCTTGACCACTGAACAGCGTGATATCATGTTGATAACAGATCTAAGAATCAAAATCTTCATCATATGGACCATATTGATGTCAAAGTAATTATCAATCCTATCCTGTGTCGTTTTATGGATAAAAATGACTCAAAATGCTATTGATGAAATAGTTGCTATCATAAACATCAGTTTTGCCTTTTCAACGGGAAAAATCCGATGCAAAATAAAGTTTTTAGGGCCTAGCTATAATATGGGCATAATTTATGCATGTAGGCCTATAGTATTGAACAATGTACCCATTTGACATGAACTTATAGATAAATAAATTGTCTTACTTTATTAATTTAATAACTTCTATGTTATAAATAAAATGACACATAACGTAAGTGAAGCTACTTTCTATCTTTTTATTTGATTCATAAACTTACAGTCAAAACACACAAGAGTGAAGATTGCAGTGAGTATAATCAGTCCTTTATAAATGTTCTTGCCACCATCTATCATATAGTAAACTATACATTGCGAATTAATATCAAATTATTTTAAAATAAAAAATGTACATGTAAGGTGAGTTTATATTATGTTATATGGCGAATTAAAGGAGTATTTCGTGATCCTAAATGATCCTCTTTTTATGACATTTTTCAGTAGATATCCACAAAAAAAGCTTATTCTAAAATATTTCAGTTGATTCCGATTTTGCCTTTACGAGTTATGCATGGTTATGTGTAGACAATGTGTTGCAATTTTGTTCTGGTATACCAGAACGAAATTCAAATTTCACGATTACTTTGCTAAACGAATTAATCTTCAAGAACTATTTTGTACATAAACATTATGTAGCCAGAGGTTTCCAGTGATATAAAAATCTCAACTTTTTTTGAGAAAAGTTGGGGATGATGCTGTGGATCACGAAATGCCCTTTTAACTAAAACCTGCAGTCAGTGCAGTGTAGTATTTGTGACGTGGTATATCGAAAGCAGACACTTTTGGGCAGGATCGTAAATGGAGAAATAGCCAAAAATCTACCCGGGGTGATTTTTTCACGATTTGGGTTTGATGTTATTAATGTTTAAAATATTGTCTGATCGTTTCAGACCGGAATATAACTGGCATCTTGTATTTTTAAGACATTTTTCAAGGTAATTCCTACTCTCAACATTGTCAATAATATTTTTAAAGGCAGCTTATCTATTATTAATATTAAAGGCCCATTCAGTGATTTGCTCATCGTAAAAATCATCAAAATTTTGGTTTGGTACCGTACCTTTGTTATTACATAGATGTGCTAAGTCTGCGAATGGTTCAGCCGAAAGCCGTGTAGGCCTATTTAAGACAAAATAAGACATTTTACACGAATCTGTATTTTTAGATACTGACAGTATCTAAAATTAGCTACAAGTATTTGAATGGCGGGGCTTGAACTTCGTCAGTACTGCTGTTTTCTTCATTTTATGCCAAATTTGGCATTTCAAAAATACCAAATGACAATTTGAATGACTTAGGCCTATCCTTCTCTTTTAAGCAATTTACAAACAATTTTAATTTTTTTACTCTTGCGCTGGGATCACTGAATGGGTCTTTAAGAAATGTGGCGTATCATGTCAAAAACAGACATCTTTTGGACAGCTTATAAATTTGGAGGCTTTCACATAAAGAGCTATTTTGCTCCACAACGCCGTTTTCCCCAATAAAATCGGACATTCCTAAGCGAAGATATTGAGTTCGTAAGTTATTGTATTAAAAAATTGGAAATTGAAATATCGTGGGTAAAAAGCTGAAAAGACAAATAAAACCAGAACTGAACAATTTAGAGAACAATAATGAATTAATAATAATGAACAATAATGAATTAAAGAGTTGACAGGAGATTAGGAGTTAATGTTTTCTGCAGTTTCAGTGTACATCTTCTCACCGTTGATGGTTTGGTGGACTGTCATGTAACATGGATGTAGTAAGCCGTGATCCTAAAAATGCCTTTCACATTGACCAAAACTAATTACAAGACCTCTTCTACATTGAGGCTGGCTTTCCCTTTTAAAGGGAATTTTTATCCTGTTCCATGTTGTCGTTAATGTACTGGGGGAGCCTCGAGACACTACTTAATAGGGCAGTCACTCTAATTTAAAGGGACAAATTCACCCTGTATAATACCATAAATACACATTTTCATCGGTTTCCATCCTAGACCACACCTATATTATGATGAGTCCTATAGCCACTGACTTATCTTAAAGGTGAATAGTTTTAATGTTAACGCAATCAATTAATATAGTGTCAGTACTTGATCATAAAATACCGATAACTTGTTAGCTATAATTTATTTTATTTAAACTTTCTTTGAACAACACTCTTTGTCTTCATTTGATGAGGTCATTTAGTTTGACACTTTTAAGTATCCCACTCAAAGATCTATTCAGTAAAAATAGACCGAGAACAAACATGGAACAGTTATTGAAACAGGAATGAATGTAGTTTGTCAAAACCAGTAAAGAAAAGAAAAGAATCCGAGAGCCATTTTAAGAACTCAGCTATTACTGACTTGTAGCCAGGGCTAATCATATTATCAATTGGGGGAGTCAAAAATCTTAGTCAGACATATTACACATACAAAATTGCACTCGTTTCTTTATCATTAAACACCCTACTCAAAGACAACAACAAACAACAAACAAAACAGAGATGTAGTCGCGTATAGCGACAAATCTATTTTGTTTCATCAAGCACAGTAGTTTACAAAAACAAGATGCGAAGACAATCCCATCTCATCTCAAGCATACTCATTGCCTGAAACAAAACACTCATTTCATCTTATATAAAAGAAATATTAACGGAACAAATAATAAAAGCTGTGAGCAGGTGCGCTTTTATTCTTCCTGTATTTTGGAAACGCCTTAAGCAATTTGAAAGCTTCCACGTGATTTGTAATGTATTGTAATAACACAATGCTATTAATTGTATTTATTGTTTGTGTTGTTGTTTTTAAAATATCTCTATGGAAAAAGATTTGAGCACTATTTCAAGGTTTCCTTTTCCATCATATTTCTATTCCCTCTCCCCAAGAAGTACAGCCATGTATGTATTTCTTCACATGTTCTTGACACTGACCTTGACGTTATATGGGAAGAATCGTGGATCGAATCTGTATCTACTCTGCATTGTCTTACACACGGAATTTTGCACACACATTTTTGCAAGATTCTATATAGTAGTTTGAAGATACCTTTGTTTAGATCAAGCTGATACTAATTACAAATCACATTTGATAATTTGAGTAAGGAAATGATATCAAATTAAATAAAATATCTATCACCAAGGTTTATTCTATGATGGACAGATGGTATTGTATGGTGTTCTCTAGATATAAATTATACAGAGCAATTAGGAATTATATTAAAACAGCTTTACATACTCAGACACTTTAATTAGAATAAATGGGACGAGTATAAAAAATTGAGTTAAGTTACAAAATGCTATAAATTATGAAACTTGCATTTTCAAATTATTAAGCTACAAGATGAATTGTAATTTTAAAATGAACGAAAGATTACGGTGACCATGAAGATACTACCAAGTAAAGTAAGATAAATACAATTGTCTAGTTGCTATGGAAACGGAAATTAATTTGCGCAAATGTAATAAGAAAGATGTTCATGGTCTTTCATAAATGGATTAATCAAAATAAAATGAATGGTCAATAAACAGACAGTTTCATGGACGGATGTAGCATTGGAAATGTACATAATCGCTTGAGACTTGCAATGGGTTTTGCAACGAACATTAGGCGGTGACGGAAGCAATAGGACACGACTGTCTTTCCACCCACCGCATGACCTATTGATTGAACCAGCCTAGTTTAGTTTTCATGTCTATGTAGACATACAGATATGAATTAAAGGTGGGTGTTCCGATTCTATTACGTATGGTATTTTGTAACTTACAATGAGAAATCTCACTGAAACATTCTGACTCCAAGTTGTGAGTAGTTTTGGATATAACGCCATGGGGGATAAGGCTACCCCTGCTTTCAAAAACATCTAAAGGAAAAATAAGTTATGAGATATGTGCTCAATTTCTCCATATGCTAAAAGCTAATGAGGCTGTCAATCTTGTTACCTTTGAAAACTGTGTGTATAGACATTCCTTTTAAATGGACCGATTCTATACAAAAACGCTATTGCCGATTGATGCACTAGCACTTGGTCTATTTTGGTGTTACTTGGCGGGACTGATCATGCACGGATAGAGCATAGACCCTAGAAAGGGGTTACACCGTTTTATCATGAAATCAAATCCCAAATTGAAGAGGCAAAGTCTCGAGGACATTTTTCTTCCATTAAATGTGGCGTAAATAGAAAAAAGTCCATAATTGTCTTTCCGTAAATTCTATTTTCAGAACATTCGGAAAGCATGGGTTGTTTCGTGGCGTATATAATGTACTTCAAAATGTTCACGCATTTTCCTGTTCCATGTCGTCGTTAATGTACTGGGGGAGCCTCGAGACACTACTTTATAGGGCATTCACTCAAATTTAAAGGGCAAATTAGACCTATATCATAGTCCCAAATACACATTTTCATCTCTGTTTCCATCTTAGACCACACCTATATTATGATGAGTCCTATAGCCACTGACTTATCTTAAAGGTGAATCAATTAATATAGTGTCAGTACTTGATCATAAAGTAGTTTTAAAAATACCTATAACTCGTTAGCTTTCTGTGTCTACTCTGCCTTGTCTTGCACACGGGATTTTGCACACACGTTTTTGCAAGATTCTCTGTATAGCATTTTGAAGATATATTTGTTTAGATCAAGCTGATACTAATTGCAAATCATATTTCACAATTTGAGTAAGGAAATGATATCAAATTAAATAAAATATCTATCACCAAGGTTTATTCTATGATGGACAGATGGTATTGTATGGTGTTCTATAGATATGAATTATGCGGGGCAATTAGGAATTATATTAAAACAGCTTTACATACTCAGACACTTTAATTAGAAGAAATGGAGCGAGTGTAATAAATCGAGTTAAGTTACAAAATGCTATAAATTATGAAACTTGCAATTTCAAATTATTATGCTACAAGATGAATTCTAAAATTTTAAAAGGAACGAAGGATTTCGGTGACCATGAAGTACTACAAAGTAATGTAAGATAAATACAGTTGTCTAGTTACTATGGAAACGGAAATTGATTTGTGCAAATGTAATAAGAAAGATGTTCATGGTCATTCAGAAATGTATATTTATAAGAAGTAATCAAAATAAAATAAATGGTCAATAAACAGACAGTTTTACGGACCGGACGTCTTAGCATTGGAAAACTATACATAATCGCTTATTATGATTAAGATATGTGACTCCTCGCCACAACTGAGCCCGGATGTCGCCAGTGCCACTATTGAGATATGCTCCATCGAACTTAACAATAAAAAATAGGAAACAAAGGATTTATTGACTGTTTTATTGATTTTTCACTACTTAAATGTCAAGTACTATAGACATGATATACATCATTTTAAAGCTAATATAAAGCAGAATATTTTGGTTGAATATCTCAAAAATGATGATTGGCGACTTCCGGGCTCAGTTGTGACGAGGAGTCACATATGTTTTTGCAACGAACATTAGGCGGTGGCGGAAGCAATAGGACACGACTGTCTTTCCACTCACTGAATGACCTATTGATAGAACCAGCCTAGTTTAGTTTTCATGTGTAGACGGGCAGATTTCGTCTCGAAATTAAAATGGGACATATTCTGATAGTGAAAACTATAATTTTATGGAAACAAATAAAAATCATTTTTTAATGAAAATCTGATATTACAATACACCTTACAACCTTAATGCTCCTTTAGGCTACATGTGATGTAACTCATTCTGCTATAATTCCCTTAAATCCTATACTGACCTTACCCGACGCTAATTGTTTCGCATACTTTTCTAAATCTTACGATGCGCAATTTTTGCATTTTCGTTGTCAAACAATGTATCAATGCCAATTTAAAGCTGTAAATCTGAATTTATACTAAGTCGCCAAGCGAGAAGCCGAGCGATTGAGATTTAACCAATGAGGTAGTGTCTTTTTGCTGGAAACTCATTGGCAAATCGGTCGCTGGTCGAACCAACTTTGTCATATATACAGCCTTTACAGGTACAGTATGTTACAGAATGTACCGTGTATAGTAAAGGAACACTTAAATTCCTCTGTGTAAATTAAGAAGGAAAAATAACTCGGGTTTTCTGGTAAAATATTGGTTTAATGCTATTAACGACATAGTCTTTCTACTTTGTCTTTCCTCGTGAGACCAGGGAAGAAATATTACGCTTCCCATGATGCATTTCGCACATTTCAATTTTCTGTACTGATTTGCTATCCAGTGCAACATGGGTGTACCTCAATGAACAAAGCACATTCAGCACTTGCCAAAATATTAAATGTGTTTATTTCTCCAATATCGGATGATGTTTAGCAAGTCTATATTCTCAAAATGAAAACACAGGGAACTGTACAGGTAAATGTAACGGAGTATCATTTGATGAAGTGAAGTAATGTATCATGTTGCAAAGGATTCTGGGTAGGGTAAGATATCTTCTCTGGTATTAGACTCTGACATCTAATATACCTGTTTCTGTCATTCCCGAAAGCCTTTGCACATTTAGAGAGAAAAAAAAAAGAGTGTTTCTTCTACAAAACGTCTCTAAGGATTGATGCTCAATGATAAATGGGTTTCCAGCATGTCTGGAATGTAAGAATATATTACAATAGGGAGGCTTACGGCAAACATGGCGGATAAAACTACGCTGAATCAAATATCAACAGTTTACATTGTTGAGTGAACCCGTCTGATATGTTAACCTAGCAATTCGTTTCAAATGTCACAGATGACCTAATAAAACATGCAAAATTGTAATTTGAACAATTTTTTTAATCAAAAGTTATTTAAATTACATCTACAATTGGTTTAAATTGCTCTAATACAACATACATAATTCTCGCTATTCGCAATAAGGGCGCCGCCAGCGGTTTGCGATGTAATCGTGATGTATCATGGGAAAAGGTCGACATCTAAGTCCGCGCAATACGAATATTACCATGCTATTACATAGGAACACGTGACAATATTTTTTAGTTTGTCAAAATAAAGGTGTTACACGCGAATCGATACTCAATAATACTTAATAATGTGATTTGAAATGTGCACAATTAATTTTGTCTCTATCGATTTGCGTGTAATACCGTTATATTGACAAACTAAAAATATTGTCACGTGTTCCTATGTAATAGCATGGTAATATTCGTATTGCGCGGACTTGGATGTCGACCTTTTCCCATGATACATCACGATTTTCCCATGATACATCACGATTACATCGCAAACCGCTGGCGGCGCCCTTATTGCGAATAGCGAGAATTGTAATTTGAGCAATTTGTTGACAAAAACATTGAAAAAGTTGATTAAATTATGAATAATTTAGACGATTGATCCAATGCATGCAAAGCCTTTTTGTGCCGGCCGGCATGTGGCCGGACGGTACTTAGTACTTTGATTGGGTTTGCTGTTGTTTCTAACTTACTATAAGAAAGTTTATGAACAAAACGGAAAATATTGCCAAAAATGATCAATGGTCATAGGAAACAGAAATAACAAAATTGGTGTGTTATCCATGCCAAGAATGACAAGACTTAGTCAGGCATGCTTGTACTTAACATTGCTCAAATTGATCTCAAAATTAATCATGGAAACGTCAAATCAAAAACTCTCGAATAGGTCTGTAGACGATTGATATGTTTTGAAGTAGCAAATACCTAATGGACTACTAATAGCTCGGGGACACATTTCAAAGCAATGACATAAACATAAACAAACTGTTACAGTTTAGTCCTTCCAGATCTTGGCTCTCCTTGAATGAGCCTGCTCTTTTTAGCCAAATCAATACGAAAATTTGTCCAAATCTTCGTGGATTGAGGATATTGTTTGTGTATAAGAAAATATTAGGGATGTCTGGATCAATGTTTCCAGAAAGACGAAAACAAATTTAGATTGCGTCCAATGCGTTCAAAATATGTATATTTGAACCACATGAGAAGTACCTGCCGATTGGCCAAAATGAATATTGTATCCAATTTTGAACCAATCAAGGAGGGTATTAATAAGATCATCTGCAAATGCAAGTTTGACCATAAATAGTTTAAAGCCTAGTCATAATTAGCAATTGAAATAAGCGTTTCAAGTTATTAACTAATCAGAAATGCTGTTAGATGACCAGTAGTCATGGTAGTGTTCAGCTGTGTCCAGGGGGTTAACACATCGGACGCGTTCTTTTGAATCTGAGTGTTCTGAGAATTTTGCCCCGGAATTTTACAGTGTATGTGGAATCAGTGATACTTATCTTGCCTGTCATTTAGCATGTTTAGAATTGTAGAATAATCCTAATCATTCAGTTTTTTCCTCACCAATATAGACCTAATTGGCACATGTCTTTGGTATGTGCCAATCTATATCTATCTATAATTTTCTTTCCTTGCAGCAAAGATATACGCCATTAAATCATAATTACCATTTTCCTGGAGTAGTTTCTTCCTCATACGTGTGCTACATTATCACTCCCAAGGTATACGAAATCGTCTCATCAAAGCAAATTGTTGATTGCTTTTTAATATTGGCCTCATTAGGGACCAAATAATTTGACTAGGAGCTTGGGAGTCAGTATAAACCTCGATAATGACATAGTTATCATAATACCTTAATTAATTTGAAGTCTTCCGACCACAGGATAGTTATTTCATTGTGATCGAACACAATGAAGGCAAATTGAAGTGCTCGAATCGCGAGTATTGCTCGCATACGTGTTCACGTCACAGAAATAATAAACTGTGGTATGTCGTGAAAACAAATCTTGAGTATTTTTTTGAAGAATAAAGTGGAATATTTGGGTCAAAGGTCATGACGTGTTCATCTTTAGACACTAGACTACTCCGTAGTCCACTTGTCCACTATGTATACTCTGGTTATTGTATTTAAGCTTAAAACTCTGATTTAATTAATTTGTGCACAATTGATAGATTTTCACAACTGATCTTTTCAGTCACCGTACCCCCTCTGTTTGTTAGCTTCCCAAGTGGACTACTGACTTTGGATTGCGGTTTGCATGATTAACACGGCTGTCTACGGATGAGATTGTCAGATTTCTGGCCTACTAAAATTGGCCATGATGTAATGCATCTTTAAATGGATTTGGCTTGTGATTGGTCGCCCATATCTCGTTATGGTTTAAATCCTCCGGGCACTTGCCATTACCATTAATAACTACATGGTACACGACTATGCGGCTTTTGTGTTGGCGGGAACATTAAACTCCCAGTAGGTGCATGAGCGCGTCTTGTACGCTTGTACTTCCAAGCTTTGTGCGTGCGGTTAAATTGGATTGATAAACAAGTATGATTGGCAGTGTGTGTGTTAGGGACTTTGCCCGATCAAAGTCCCGTTTAAAATGCAATGTCCATAGTCGATTTTTAACCCGGACTTTCGCGATTAATAAACTGGTAGATTCTAAAATCAGAATTGTTCAGTATTGAAGTGTCAATATAATTATGACATTATGATATGTTGCATTCAATAATATAAGCCTACGTATACTTTACTTTTACTGTCACTAATATAATTATAAACTTTTTCATAACAATTTTATACTAGTATTTTGATGTAATAAATATCAGAATAATTTCGAGTTTAACTGAATCCTTTCATCATGATTAATGACATGTTTTATTTATCAAAAATCGACTATGGCATAGTCTAGTTAGACACCGACATCTTGAGCTCAGGTGGTGTGGGATTATGGAATAATATCGTGACTATTTTGTAGCGTAGACTTTACAAGTGCTGATTCTCTTTGCGTAAATTTACAAAATTTTAACCTCATGGCCTATCACTAGGATCCACAACATGCTCATCTATCAGGGGCACAGTTCTTTAACCCCAATACATTTGTATATGTTCATTGAATGACCTTTGAAAATTTGGGTACAAAAACTCATACTCTGCAAATTGAGGTCAAATTTTGCATTATGATTGTTTAATTGAGGTTATTGAACTATGCCATTGGGATGAGGCTATTGTGATCCATAGTGTATAATAGTGCAGACTTACCGGGTCATGGTTCTCCGTGTAAAATAATTAAATCTCCTTGATCATTTTGAGTGTAGGAATGCGTTTCGGTTCTATAGGCTATATATGACAATTAAATTTTACCCGTGCATTGACTTACCAGGTTACTGGATCTCCATTATGAACATTAATTTAAACTCCTAATAAGCGTACATTCACTTATACATAATACTAATAAGGTTGGTTTGCCACTACCAATTACAATATATATAAAATCACGACTAGCATGAACTTTAATTAACTGGATTTTCATGCATGACAATATTTAATTCCTGACTATATAGTGTAGATTTACCAGGTCCCGATCTTCCATGCATGACAACAGTGACACTCGTGACAAGCGTAGTCTTACACAGCGCTGGATTTCCATGTAATAGGCTTATAGAAAAGCGTGTTCGGACATACGATCCTTCGGAATAAAAAACCGTTTGGAACAAAAACACTTTGGAAAATCGTCCTAAACCTGTATCAATTAATACTCGACATGACTATCACTGACATAGACTTACCGGGTGATGGTTCTCAGTTCATGGCAATTAATCTCACGGCACGACTATTATAGTGTTGACTTCCAAGGTGCTAGTAACCAACAAACAATATCTCTGACTATAGCGTAGACTTACAATATGCTGGATCTCCGTATATGAGTATTAAATCCGAAACAATAGCGTAGGCTTATGTGTGCATTTGTGCCGGTACATGGTGGTACCCCCTGACTGACGTAAACGATATATAGTTCTCCGACAATTTAACTCCTAAATACCGTTCAATTAATGACGATGGCTTCCGCATGATAATTAAACGTTACAATAGCATAGACTATTAATAGATCAGTTGCTGGTTCTTCCTGTAACCGAATTGGGTTTTAACCACTTATACTTAGCGAAGAATTGACTAAGTAGTCCCTGGGTTGTACGAAGCTGTCAACCTGAAGTAGAAAGCATTTGGTATGCTTTCTGTAGTAATCTATAGAAGTTTCGGGATTCCCCATTAAATTCCCAGGTGTCAACTGCATTCTTAGGGTGCAATCAAGGATATCATCCGCAAGTTCAATGTATAGGGAAACACAGGCTGTATCAAAATAATTGATACCCATTGGTTTTGGTGTTTATTGAAAAGCCTGCTTCTTCAAAATGTAACATTAAGAATGGTCAGAAATTATAAATTTTTATCAGGTGACAAACATTGGTGGATCTTATGTTGCATTTTAATGAGACAGTCTTGTCTATAATAACTGAAAACTGACGGCTACCAATCAGAACAGAATCTACATGGATAAATTTTAACCTTGACTTAGTCCCCAAGGAACCAAAAGTGGGACTTTCACTTTAAGCAAGACCGTGTTATTGCGAACCAAGTTTTTGACACAAATTTGTCAATCAATCAATCAATCAATCGATCAATCGATCAATCGATCAATCAGTCAATCAATCAATCAATCAATCAAACGATCAATCAAACGATCGATCGATCAATTAATCGAATCAATCAATCAATCGTGAAAGTATGAAAACAAAAGAGAAAACGCGAAAAGGAGCTGTTGAAAGAAACAGGTTGATTGAAGGATGTGTCAGAAATGTCCGTAATATTACAGTTTACGGTTTTAACTTTGCCGTTTTTTAACAACACATTTCGATTCAACGAATCAATTGAAATTAGAAGATTTCTTTGTAGCTCGTAGTCTTTGCATTATGTCTTGGCATCCGCACCTCGGTAAAAATGCCATTCTCTGCATGCATTCAAAGGTCAAGGAGACATTGCACCTGTACCTATCTTTGGAATGTCAATTATTGTAAACAAGTACGCATCTCTATTGAGGTCAATGACATCAGCGCAATTATAGACGCAAAAGTGATACAGTAGTATACTGGTATGTATCAAAGTCGGTGACAATGCAACACTTGTAACTGTCTTTGGAATGTCAAGAATGTTGTAAACAAGTATGTCTCACTATTGAGGTCGTTGACATCATTGCACTAGATGCAAAGTGATACGTTGGTATGTAGCAAGGTCAGTGACATTGCAACACCTGTAACTGTCTTTGGAATGTCAATTATTGTAAACAAGTATGTCTCACTAAAGTTAATTTCTTTAAACTTCCGTGGTCCGAGCTGTGCGCCAAGCGTCTACGAGCGTACACACAGAAAAAATAAGCAATCACGCTGATTGGCTGATCAACGCACTTGACAACAAGTCGGTTGACCCATTGGTTGTCTGTTCGGCGCGTAGTAGGCGACCTTGTCACTTTTACGCGATCGCAATTCACCAGCGCGTACCCCGACCACGGAAGTTTAAAGAAAACAACTTTATTGAGGTTATTGTATGACATCAGTACAATATTATGCAAAGTGATACGTTGGTATGTAGCAAGGTCAGTGATATTGCAACACCTGGACCTGTGCTTGGAATGTCAAGTATGTTGTAAACAAGTATGTCTCACTATTGAGTTCGTTGATATCAGTACAATATTATGCAAAGTGATACGTTGGTAGGTAGCAAGGTCAGTGACATTGCAACACCTGTAACTATCGTTGGAATGTTAATTATTGTAAACAAGTATGTATCACTATTGAGGTCACTGACATCATTTGCACTAGCTGCAATGTGATACGTTGGTATGTATCAAGGTCAGTGACATTGCAACACCTGGACCTGTCTTTGGAAAGTCAAGAATGTTGTAAACAAGTATGTCTCACTATTGAGGTCGTAGACATCAGTACAATATTTATATGCAAAGTGATTCGTTGGTATGTATCAAGGTCAGTGACATTACAACACCTGTAACTGTCTTTGGAATGTCAAGAATGTTGTAAACAAGTATGTCTCACTATTGAGGTCATTGACATTATTGCACTAGATGCAAAGTGATACGTTGACTATGTAACAAGGTCAGTGACATTGCAACACCTGTACCTGTCTTTGGACTGTCAAGAATGTTGTAAACAAGTATGTCTCACTATCGAGGTCGTTGATATCAGTACAATATTATGCAAAGTGATACGTTGGTTTGTATCAAGGTCAGTGACATTACAACACCTGTACCTGTCTTTGGAATGTCAAGAATGTTTTAAACAAGTCTCACTATTGAGGTCGTTGACATCAGTACAATATTATGCAAAGTGATACGTTGGTATGTATCAAGGTCAGTGACATTACAACACCTGTAACTGTCTTTGGAATGTGACATTACAACACCTGTAACTGTCTTTGGAATGTCAAGAATGCTGTAAACAAGTATGTCTCACTATTGAGGTCATTGACATCATTTGCACTAGCTGCAATGTGATACGTTGGTATGTAGCAAGGTCTGTGACATTGCAACACCTGTAACTGTCTTTGGAATGTCAAGAATGCTGTAAACAAGTATGTCTCACTATTGAGGTCATTGACATCATTTGCACTAGCTGCAATGTGATACGTTGGTATGTAGCAAGGTCAGTGACATTACAACACCTGTAACTGTCTTTGGAATGTCAAGAATGCTGTAAACAAGTATGTCTCACTATTGAGGTCATTGACATAAGTACAATTTTATATGCAAAGTGATACGTTGGTATGTTTCAAGGTCAGTGACATTACAACACCTGTAACTGTCTTTGGAATGTCAAGAATGTTGTTAACAAGTATGTCTCACTATTGAGGTCGTTGACATCATTGCACTAGATGCAAAGTGATACGTTGACTATGTAGCAAGGTCAGTGACATTACAACACCTGTAACTGTCTTTGGAATGTCAAGAATGCTGTAAACAAGTATGTCTCACTATTGAGGTCGTTGACATAAGTACAATTTTTATATGCAAAGTGATACGTTGGTATGTTTCAAGGTCAGTGACATTGCAACACCTGTAACTGTCTTTGGACTGTCAAGAATGTTGTAAACAAGTATGTCTCACTATTGAGGTCATTGACATCAGTACAATATTATGCAAAGTAATGTCAAGTGTGAATCAGTTATAAGTCAAGATTAATAACATTAAAATGCTCACAGCTGGTATGCATCTGCTAAGGCCAGGTTTACAACCATTTCTATTTACAGTGAATTATATTTACACACAAATTAGTTAAGAAATACATATATTTAAAATAAATAAACAAATAAAATAAATAAATAAATAAATAAATAAATAAATAAATAAATAAATAAATAAATAAATAAATAATAACAAAAGAAATAAAAAAGCTGTATTTTATAGAATACATTTTAAAGGTCTATTGCCTTTTGGTCTAATAGCATTTGGTCTAATTCACATTTAGTCTATATTCAATTGGTCTATTACCAGAAAAGCTAATTGCCACTTAGTCTAATAACCATATAGTCTAATGTCTATTTAGTCTAATATTGTTTGGTCTAATAACCGGTAAGTCTACTAACCATATAGTCTAATAACCAGTTGGTCTAATATTTCTTCAATAACCGTTTGGTCTAATAACCGTTTGGTCTAATAACCGTTAGGTCTAATACTCGTATGGTCTAATAACCAGTTAGTCTAATACAATTTCGTCTATTTATTAATAAACTAAATGCTTGTAAGACTAAAATGTTTGTAGACCAAATGGCTTTTAGACCAAATGGCTATTAGACCTATTGGTTATAGACCAAATGGGTATTAGACTAAATGGTTGTTAGACTAAATGGTTTTAGACTTAATGGTTATTAGACCAAATGGTTATCGGACCAAATGGTTATCGGACCAAATGGTTATAGGATCAAATGACTATTGGACGTAGTGGATATAGACCTAGTGGGTTTAGACGAAATGGATGTAGACGAAATGGATATTAGACCAAATGGTATTAGACCAAATGGCAAATCCCCATTTTAAACACTACACTTTAAACCTCTTTAAAAACGCGTTCAAATATTCAAATACATTTTTAATTTAGATGCTGACGATTGAAAAAAAACCATGAATAGTCAATAGCAGCTTTTAAAAAGTACGATTTATTTTATTGACTGAAAAAGAGTCGCTTAATTTTGGCGGACGAACTATGAATGCAGCTTTAGTAATTGTATTAACTTGTGTGGTGTATGTTGACCTGTCTTGATTGAATCGGAAACAAGTGTTATCATCGTGTCAGTAATTTCTTCATCTCTCTCTCTTGAGATTTGTTTCTTCTCACACCACCGCACAGTCCAATCATATTCCCACTAATCTATACCCATACACAGTATATCAGACGTTGGAAAGGCTGCCCTTTGTAGGGGGCACGTTGGCGCTGGAGTACAGCGGTACGGGCTCTGCCTTGTAATCGGTGGATTGCGAGTTCGAGCCCCGGCGGGGCCATCGTGTTGTGCTCTTGGGCAAGGCAATTTACCTGATATGTTTTCTAGATTAAATAAATGAGTTCTGGTACAGATCCACTAGATATATTTCAGTTCCTATCAGGAACCTTGTTCACTCTGCAATGACTGTAGTGTTTCTAGTTGTCGGCAGTCCTTGGTGGCTGTGATTGTGTTGCCACATTTGTAGGTTGCCGTTTTGTGATGATCTGGTCATAGATTCTGTCCAATTTGTATGCCCCCTCGTCCTTGTTCATAGTGTTTTTGCCCCTGCTCCTGATCCATATGGCTTCTTTTAGCCAACGCGTGGTTTTGTCTGTCTCTTGATCTATGATTGCTGCCTCGTCCCAGTTGATAACATGGTTACTGGCTGCGACGTGCTCAGTTATTGCCGATTTGTGAATTTGGGATGTGGATGACTTTCTTTGTGATCTGGTAGACAGAAAAGATGCTATTGTCACTGAGGAGGCAGATAAAGAAGAGGAGGAAAAGCAGATCAATGAAGCGCTGACGCAATGTGGTTACCCGAGTTGGGCCATCGACAAGGTAAAGGAGCAGAAACAACAACCAAAAACCAGCAAAAATAGGGAGACAAAAGACACCAAAGACAAAACAAACGGCTCTGTCGTCGTCCCCTATGTCGAGGGTCTCTCTGAGAGGATGTCGAGAGTCTTAAAAAAACATGGTTTCTCGACAGCCATGAAGCCCCACAGCACCCTTTGCAATATGCTCGTGCACCCCAAAGACAAACGGGACCCCCTCCAAACAGCTGAATCAATTTATGAAATACCTTGCAAGAGCTGTCCTAAGACCTACATTGGAGAGACAGGCCGTCTTTTCAAAACTAGACTATCTGAACACAAAACTGAAGCCGAAAAAATAAGTTCCAAAAATTTTACCAGATCACAAAGAAAGTCATCCACATCCCAAATTCACAAATCGGCAATAACTGAGCACGTCGCAGCCAGTAACCATGTTATCAACTGGCACGAGGCAGCAATTATAGATCAAGAGGCAGACAAAACCACGCGTTGGCTAAAAGAAGCCATATGGATCAGGAACAGGGGCAAAAACACTATGAACAAGGACGAGGGGGCATACAAATTGGACAGAATCTATGACCAGATCATCACAAAACGGCAACCTACAAATGTGGCAACACAATCACAGCCACCAAGGACTGCCGACAACTAGAAACACTGCAGTCATTGCAGAGTGAACAAGGTTCCTGATAGGAACTGAAATATATCTAGTGAGTACTTTCATTTTTATTGGATCTGTACCAGAACTCATTTATTTAATTTGACTTTGAACGATCCTGATGAATCTCATCAATAATGTTTTCTAGATATTTGGAGCGGCCTTTAAGAAGAAGAAACAACAGCAGAAGAAGAACAAAACGAGCAACAAGAAGAAGATGATGATTTTGATGTTAAAAACGTAATGAATAAAAAATAAAATAAAATAAAATCCACGGCAGCTGTTTTCTCTTGTTTGTCATCTGAACTTCAAACGATGAAAATAACTACCATCAATAAAATTAATAATCTACATGTACACATAATAATTCCAATAATAAAAGGTCAAATTACCTTGACAAATAATATCAAATATAATTATAGAAGCAAAAATAGATTCGTAATATGATAAACTAATAATTATGCAAATATTTTATGAAGAGAGTCCAAAGCAAAATGTAATTAAATTCAATTTACGCATCATATTGAGTACAGAAATAGACACAATGGGCTGCGTCAAAAAGACAAGTTTATATTTGCCGTATTTTATGCAGCAACCTTGAAGTTAATAATTATCATAATTTTCAAATTACATAAAAACGTCCTATTGTGCTATTCCATTTAAAATCCACACTACCCCTGTGGAAGATTTTGGAAATATCTTCCACAGGGGAGTATGAATTTCAAATGGATTGAGCACATTATAGGCAGCTCCATTTGAATTTCATACACCCTCTGAGAAAGGTTCAACCTGAATCTTCCACTGAGGGAGGGAGGGAGAGTTTCAATTGGAGCTGCTAATGTGTTCAATCCATCTGAAATTTATACTCCCCCCGTGGTTGTCACGAGTAATTAATTTTGTACAAATGTTGTATGTTGTGATTGTTGTCGAAAAATAGTTTCAACAAGTCCCCAGCAAACACAAAACGTTTTCGACATCATTCGCAAAAGGTTATAAAAGGTTGTCAGAAAACGTTTAAATGTCGGGTTATATAAAGGGTATATTAAGAGTATAAAACGTTTTTATAACCTTACAAAACATTTTTTGATAATCTACTGCTCAGCAAACAAAAATGTTTTACAGAAAACGTTTAAATGTTGGGTTATATAAAGGGTATAAAAACGTTTTAATAACATTCCAAAAACATTCTTGAAAACTTGATACAAAACATTCTAAACAGAATGTTATTTTGGGGTTGAAAAAATATTTTGCAAAAAATGTTTGCCCAAAATATTTGCAATAACGTTTTAAAAACGTTTTCATGACCTTTATATAACCCGACATTTAAATGTTATTAAAAGCTTTTGAAAAAAACATTTTAAGAACATTTCTGTGTTTGCTGGGTTCAAATATTTTAACATAATGTTATTTAAGTATTGACAAAATATTTGACAACAATGTTTGCAAAAATAGTTTAAAATAACATTTGTTGAAAACATTTAAAAAATATTGTTGTAATGTGTTTTCATACAAAACGTTTTAAAACGTTATCATGACCTTTATATAAACCGACATTTAAATGTTATTAAAACGTTTTTACCTAAACCAAAAGCCAAAATATAACTTATTTAAAACGTTTTAAAACGTTTTTTTGTTTGCTGGGCCTGTGGAAGATTTTGGAAATATCTTCCACAGGGGGTGTATGAATTTCAAATGGAATGAGCACATTATAGGCAGCTCCATTTGAATTTCATACACCCTCTGAGAAAGGTTCAACCAGAATCTTCCACTGAGGGAGGGAGGGAGAGTTTCATTTGGAGCTGCTAATGTGTTCAATCCATCTGAAATTTATACTCCCCCCGTGGTTGTCACGAGTAATTAATTTTGTACAAATGTTGTATGTTGTGATTGTTGTCGAAAATTAGTTTCAACAAGTCATCTGCAATAATATGGCATTTGAATGTACATGCACACAATTTACCTTGAATTCATTCAACTAAATGCTATTCCATTTAAAATCCACAATACCCCTGTGGAAGATTTGGCTCAAGTGTTCCATGGAGGGAGTATGAATTTCAAATAGAAAGACAATTGGGTAGCTTCCATGTGAAACACTCACTCCAGCTGTGGAACATGAATTAAGGTAAGCCATCATACAGGGGGAGTATTAGTTTCAAATTGATTAACCCTGACCAATATTACATTTGAAAAAATACTCCCCCCTGAGGAACATATTTCCAAAATCTTCCACAGAGGTAGTGTGGATTTCAACTGGAATAGGCTATTATATAGCCTATATCCTTCGGGGCAATGCCTCTCATATTCCTCGGTTCTCAATACCCTCAAAACAACTAATGCGCAGTCATTATCCTCTAATCCAAATACATTACCTTTACGGTTTCACTAGACATTGGTTTTCAATGAAAACACTCAAACGTTAAATTTCTACATTGAATTCTGGTTGCCGCATACTAAATTGACAAACTAAACGTGAATTATGAAGAAAAAAGGAGAGAGAGAGGCTGATGAAAAATGAAAAAAAGGTCAAATTTGGCTTCACTTTGAGTCTCTGTAATAAACGAATTAGCGCACTGTGAATTCAATCTTATGGATTTTTCTACGAATTTTTGCTAGTTAGTGCATAACAAATACATTGGAAGAGCTGTTTGCATGTATGTTTCATAGGGTCAGATTAAAGTACCGTAAAATGGGGTAACTTTGGGCACTTTTCAGAGTTTTTAAACCACTGCTTCCAAACAAAACCAATTATATTGCTAATTATCTCTTTTTTATGACAATAGGATTCTCTTCTACACCTTGAAGTTGAAAAAGATTTTCTAATAATTTTGTAAGGGTGCCCTAGGGGTTCAAAATAGCCTGACCAAAGTTACCCCGCATTTGGGGAAACTTTGGTCAGAGCATACATTACATGAAGAAAAAGAAATCAAAAAAATTGATCTTCGCTGTATAAGGGCAAGTTGTTGTTTTTATTACATTTGACCCTTGCAAAATTAATTCAGCACACATCCTTGCTCACAAATATCGATTTTTATTTTTCTGAAAAAATGTAAAAAATGCTCATTTTGGTCAAAAATCCGGATTTTTTCATAAATTTCGAGGAAATTGGACATGAGCGACTAATATTTCTTCCAAATATATTTCTGAACAAATTGACACCAAATATGACTAAAAACAATATCGCTGTACAAAAATATGACCATTTAAAAAAATATATTTGACCGACCAAAGTTACCCCGCTGACCGAAGTTACCCCATTTTACGGTAATGCTTTATACTAGCCCTTGGGTAAGATATAGGAATAACAACTGAAGGTTTTCAAAATGCAATTAAACTGTGAAAGTCTTGGACACAACGTTCTTCAACAACATGTTTGTGTAATAAGTCTCTGTCCTATAAATAGGGCGATAGCACATGTTATTGTTGCACCACCTCTTTAGGCGTTTTTGCAATATGTTTCAAAGGGAAAGACTACTTCAAAGAGAATAACGATATGAAAAACACTGCAGTTGATATCGTTTTAACCAAATATGATCAGGTTTGATAATACAATAAGCATGCATGTATATGACACTTATTGACAATAAGGGGGTGCGCGCAGAGGCTAGAACTGCCTGAAATTGGGTTGATTTTGAATGGTTTTCTTGATTTTAACTTCATTTCTATGTTTTAGAGAATTTTAGAGGGAGCGTCCACTGGATTTCTCCTATATGTGGATTCATGTGCACGGGCCCCTGACTTATTAGTAAGCAGTCCAGAAACAACCCACCATATTTCGATTCTGGAATTGTCATGCACGGAGAACCAGCACCCGGTAAGTCTACACTACTGTTAATGAGGCATGCAGAATTTAAAACACAATACATCTTATACATGAATTGCAATTTGAATAACATGTGTGCACGCATACATCCATACATTTTGTACTTAATGGTGCATGTTGTCTATAATTTTAGTTTCAAAAGATCGTCTGCAATATACACTCTTAGCAAAAGGTTCCAAGTAAAACCTAAAATAAAAAGGTTCTTAAGCAAGCGAACATAACCTGTCCTGTAAATAGAACCTATAGTTCTACAGAGAACTAAAAATGTTCTACAAAGACCAATGAGAACCATTTTAGACATGAAAAGGTTCTACAAAGACAATAAAGATCCATGTTGGGGTTCTTGTCATTTTCTAGAACCCCAAGAACTCTAGCTTTCCTGTATATATACAGAACCCCTTTTTTTTTCTAAGAGTGTAAAATTATGTAAGCACACTTTGCCTTGAATATACATTTTGCTCTTGACTAAAATTAAAATACATTACAGTACCTTGGAGGTTTTAAGACACTGGTTTTCAAAGAATACACTCTCAAGTTAAATTTTTACATCTGTCTATCATAAAATCATTTGGTAAATGGGTATGCAATAATGGTCATTTGGTAAACACAATACAGCAAGTATTGTAAAATAAAGGTTTGCACTGGGAATTTTCGGATACAATGTTGCATATTTCTGCTTGCTCCTATCCTACAAAAGCGGGTTTTTTATCAGTAGAGTAAAGTGCCACAACGACATAGTGATAAACTATCCCGCATGTGTACACTGTAAAAAATATTTCACTCAAAATTGGAAGGGGGTATTTGCAAATTTCGGGGGGCGCAAAGATTTTTGGCAGGCCCAGAGGGGGGCAAGTAATTTTTAGCAGGTCGAGAGGGGACGCAAGCAATTTTGGCACGCCATTTGAAAATTTTACTGGGGGGGGGGGGGCTTATAACTATTGCATAGCCCCTAATCACTTTGTGATGAATCTCTGTTATAAAAGACTGCGATATAAATGTCATGGATTTTTCTCGGAATGTGTTATTACGTTGTTCATGTTAACCAAATACATTACACGAGTTGTTAATGCATTTATTTTTCATGGGTCAGATTTTCCCCTAGTAATGCTTTTTGCATTCCCCTTGGGTACGATATAGGAACAACAACTAAAGGCTTTAAAAATGCAATTAAATTGTGAAAGTCTTGGACACAACGTTCTTCAACATGTTTGTGTAATAATTCTCTGTCCTATAAAGAGGATGGTTGTGAACCAGGACATGTTATTGTTGCACCACATCTTTAGGCGTTTGATGCGTATTTTGGGACGTCAGGGACCATCGTATAACCCTTCACAATCCATGCACGTAATGTGCTTTTCAAGTTCTAAGATTTCCATGCATTGATAATGCCTCGAAAAGAGTTGTAATTTGGATGGAAGATGGATGAAAAACAAGCGTGATGGGAGATTTCTATAGTTATATGATCCTCTTCCTCCTCTCCTCCTCCTCCAAGGCACCCACTCCTCCTCTAGCTCTATCTCCTCCTTCATCTCCATATCTATCTATCTTCATCTCTCCTCCCTCTTCCATTATCATTTCCATCTCCATCCTCTTAGCAGTATCAAAATGATTGGTACTTATTAGTTTCCATTGATACTGGATGAGTCTGACACATCAAAATTCAACACATGATCCACATAATTGATAAATAAATTGTATAACAAGTCATTATACATGTATATTCTGGACATTTCAAGAGTATCCAATGTTAGATTCGGAAGATGCAAGCTGTTCAATAAGCATTAAAATTGATGGGTACCAATCATTTTGATTCATCCTGTATATCCATTACGACCACCACCACCACCATTATCATCATTATCACCATCATCATCATCATCCAACCTCATCATCACCATCATCATCATCATCATCATCATCATCATCATCATCATCATCATCATCATCATCATCATCATCATCATCATCATCATCATCATCACCACCATCATCATCATCATCACCATAATAATCATCACCATCAACATCATTATCATCATCATCATCACCATCATCAACACCATCATCAACAACAGCAATAATAACATTATAGGTGTGAAAGTTACAAGTTGTGGGTGTCATACTAAATTGTGTGATGTAAAACGTTTTACTTGATGTGACTGAGAGTGAGAGGGGGGTTGTGTTGCAAATTAACTTACTGCACGCACATTTCCTTAAAGTTCCTACGAATAGAGAGAGAGATAGTGACTTCAATTAATAGGATAACAAATTGCTTCCACGATCAAGGACATTATTATAGTTGGGATGTGTTACAAATTGTATATATATAGTGGTTGAAACAATTGTAAAAATATTCTTTTAGCATAATGGTAGAATTGTGTCCAAGGTTCACTCACACCCTGCCAATTGGTTAGGTGAATGGGCATACCCACTATGGACCACAATAGCATCCTCCCAATGGCATAGTTCAATAACCTCAATTAAACAATCATAGTGCAAAATTTGACCTCAAGTTGCAGAGTATGAATTTTGTGTACTCATATTTTCAAAGGTCATTCAATGAATGTACAAATGTATTGGGGTTAAAGAACTGTGCCTTGATAGATGAGCATGTTGTGGATCCTAGTGACCCAACATGTCCACAATCTCAAAATATGACCTCGTAACATTGTGATTAAAACTAAAATCCCATAAAGGCAAGATTTCCATGATGATACACAAAAAGGCTTGATAAAATATTTAAATCATATTCCTGTAACTCTAACACAAAACAAACCTGCATAATGTGGTGTAGAGTTGCTTTTTAATGACTTAAAAAAAAAAAATATCATAAAGATTTCATTATATCTTGGCATCTCTCATGTAAACAGTACACATAACCTGGAACATTGTCACTCTTGCATAGCGAATAATTAAATACGCTCCGTAAATGTATTATAGAAAGAGTATGCGGTAGACATCTACAAAAAATATAGAATATCAATTCGTAACATGAAACTGAATATCATGGTTTAATATGCTAAAAGTATTCCATTTTCATCACCCCGTATTATACAAGATTCATGCCTATAACACCAGAATATATACGGTTGACAAAACCAAAATTGAAACGTGCTTGCTTCAGGTCCTAATTTTAGATCCATGCCGAAATAATGTTCGATCTATACCCCTTCAGTGTGTTTCCACGTATTTCCCCTGTTTATTATAGGAATCTCGCCCAACACTATATATAGATTCAATTAAACCCTTTCTTACAGCGTCGTAGTCAACTATTCACAAATTTACATTTTTATATTCTCATGATCAGATTTGGATTACACGTGAAAAAATATGCATTCAAATGAGTACAAACATGCGTAGTATTGGGCTATTCCAGTTCAAACCCACACTACCCCTGTGGAAGATTTAGGAAATCATCTTCCACAGGGGGAGTATATTTTTCAATGTAATTGGTCAGGGTTAATCATTTTGAAACCCATACTCCCTTTCTATTATAGCTTATATGGCTTTACCTATATCTTCTACAGCTGGAGGGAGTATTTCAAATGGAAGTTACGGTAGTTACCCAACTGTCTATTCTAGTCAAAACTCATACTCCCTCTGTGGAAGACTTTAACTAAATCTTCCACGGGGGTAGTGTGGATTTAAATTGGAATAGTCCATTGTCTCAGTGATTCTTGAAATGAATATTGAAATTGTACAGCAAATCTTATACATTTTTGAAAATCTAACCGTTATGTTTTGATTCTATATATATTTAGCCGTGTGCAAACGTCGCTTGGATAGTATGGGGAATACATAATGTATATAGGTGTGCATTATCAACTACACATAGTGTTAATAACATAGATATTGATCACACGAGTGGAATATTTTATGGAAGCAGAGAATAAGCGAGTGTGTGGAATGCATGGTGTGATGGCACTTGCATTTTAAAATCCCGATTCTGTGTAGTACATGCATGGCAGTGTTGAATCTAAAGTAAAATCGTGCTAATTTACAGTATACATCACCACCATGGGACATAATGAATGGTATACAGAAGCAGTACTTCCATCTTAATTTTATTTTTCAAACCGCGACATTTTGATCGACTATATACATTATTAAGCGTTGATTTTGGATAGGTCACATGATGATTGATCAAAGTGCGCGGAGAACCAGCAGCTGGAAAGTCTGCATTAGATTATTTTTAGAGTTAGTGACATTATTTCAGTTATGAGACCTAATTCTCTCTCTCACACATGCACACACCAGATCTCGATCTCTTTCTCCGTCGCTAGCTCTGACGTCGGTCTGTCTATCGCTCTCACTCTCTCAAAGCAAACACAAAAACGGCTTTTGGTTTAGGTAAAAACGTTTTAATAACATTAAAATGTCGGGTTATATAAAGGTCATGAAAACGTTTTAAAACGTTTTGTATGAAAACACACTACAACAATATTTTTAAAATGTTTTCAAAATGTTATTGTAAACTATTTTTGCAAACATTTTTGCCAAATATTTTGTCAACACTTAATTAACATTATGTTAAAACTATTTGTACCCAGCAAACACATAAATGTTTTTTTTAAAACGTTGTAATAACATTTAAATGTCGGGTTATATGAAGGTCATGAAAACGTTTTAAAAAGTAACGTTATTGCAAATATTTTGGGCAAACATTTTTCGCAAAATATTTTTTCAACCCCAAAATAACATTCTGTTTAGAATGTTTTGTATCAAGTTTTCAAAAATGTTTTTGGAATGTCATTAAAATGTTTTTATACCCTTTATATAAACCGACATTTAAACGTTTTCTGTAAAACATTTTATGTTTGCTGGGCAGTAGATTATCAAACAATGTTTTTTTATGTTATGAAAACGTTTTGTAGCCTGAATAAACTGTTTATATAACCCGACATTTAAACGTTTTCTGTCAACCTTTTATAACCTTTTGCGAATTATGTCGTACCGGTAGTTACGTAGTTTCAACGAGTTCTTTGCAATAATATAGGGCATATGAATGTACGCACACTTTACCTTGAATACAATTTGCTTTTATCTCAAGTCAAAATGCATTACCTCTGCGGTTTCAAGACAATGTTTTTCATTAGAAACATTTCATTAGAAACACTCCTTAGTTAAATTTCTACATTGAATGCCGTCCATTATGATAAAATCATTTGGCAAATGGGTATACAATAATGGTTATGCATAACATCAATATACAGTGAGTATTGGAAAATATACACTAAAGTAATAACATAATGGCTCGAAATATTTAAATGAAACGTGGGTCCTTCCGAAAATTAAGCTTGCGTTGAGAATTTTTCATCAGTATGTCTTTGGAAATTGCCGCATATAAGGCATGCTAAATTAAGATAGAGGAATCATTATATTTTGGAAATTTAACAAGCACTCTGTATTTTTGACATTTGACACTGAAACTGCATTTGTATTTTGAAGGAAAAAAAAGGAGAAATTATGAAAATTGACAAACTGTCAAACTGTTACAATTTGGCGTCCTTGGAGATGAATCTCCAATCTCCATATAATTAACACACTGTGATTTAAATTTTATGGATTTTTCTCGGAGATGTGAGTGCGTTATGGTCAGATTTTCCCCCAAAACTAATACTTTATATAAAAATAAAGTAGGAACAATAGTAACTGGATGCTTTCAAAATGCAATTAAATTGTGAAAGTCTGCGACACAACGTTATTCAACATGCAAGTGTATTACCTCTTGTTCCTCTATTAGAGAGTGATTTTGTACCAAGACATGTTATTGTTGCAACACATCTTTAGGCGTTTGATGCGTATTTTGGGACGCCAGGGACCATCGTATAGCCCTTCACAATCCATGCACGTAATGTGCATTTCAAGTTCTAAGATTTCCATGCATTGATAATGCCTCGAAAAGAGTTGTAATTTGGATGGACGATGGATGAAAAACAAGCGTGATGGGAAATTTATAAGGACCCTCCTCCCCCTCCCCCTTCTCCTCCACAAATTGAATAGCGCGTCGATGATGATTATTGATATGAGAACAAAGCGCGCGGAGAACCAGCAGCTGGAAAGTCTACATTAGATTTTCTACTTCTTGTTTTTAGAATATGCGACATTATTTCAGTTATAAGTACTAATTATCTATCTCTTTGTCGCTAGTTCTGTCGGTCCGTCTGCTTCTCTCTCTTCCCCCTTCTCTGCTCTCTTTTTATAATCATAATGAGAATATTCTCTACAACATAATTCAACATTTGATATTTATATGTGATAAAATGACAAGATTTTGTGATATAGCCTACATCCAGATGAATTGTCCAAATGTCCAAATTTACAAACGCGATGATTTCAAAATACTCGTCTTTGTAAATTTGAATACGGTATAGGCCTAGTGTACAAACTATTCTTAGAAGCAAATTTGTAAAATAATACTTCGCACACGTGACCCAACTTTGATCAGTGGCATGAAGTTATAGAACAATACGATTACCCACAATTCATTGCACATACTATCATAAACATATACACTTTTAGCTATTTTTAAACAAATTAACTTTTGATGTTAGCTCGTATGAGCATTGCTCCTATAGGGTGCTTACATTTGTTTTGAACTCTGAAGCTATTTTGTGAGGCATGCTGGGAAACATTTTAGAAAGGCCATTATAACTTTTGAGAATTCAACCAAGCGAATTGCACGAGACCTTTCTGCGCATTTCATGTGATAATTACAACTGAATTTTCCTTCGCTTGTGTTAATCTGTTTATTGCATTCCTCCTAATGCAGTTTAAGTGCTCTTGAATTTGGTAAAAAGGTGATTTAAGTGCTCAAATTAATGGCAAACTAGGAAAAGATGAAAACAGATCTCAAAAGCAAGATATTAAAATGGGATTTATTAACAAAATCTTCGTGCATACTGCGCAGTGTGGTGTTTTCACAAGAACGTATTGATTCGTGAAATATTTTCTTTCTCAAGGTAGTAATTTGCATTTCCAACTCGCAGATTTTATGTTTTAAGAAGATTTTGTAAATTTTAGAGACATATGCATGTACACATACATTCAAGCAATAACAAGACATACCTTGCACTGATTCAGTGATTCGTGAAATAAATGCCTTGGAATTTATATAATGAGCAGCCACAATGTCAAGGTGCAGTAGTAAGAAATCGTACACCCACACACACACGTTAATTGCTGCACGAAGTACCAAATCTTGGAAAGCGTACGTTATTGTGATGATCATTTCACACGACCGTATACAATAATATTGACGTAGGTATATATTTTGAGGCCAAGGAAATTGATCAGGAAATTGGATAATGTTTAAAAAGGTGTGTTTGTTTGTTTGTTTGTTTGTTTGTTCAACAAGTTTTAGGGTACAATGGACAACCAATATAATTAGTCATACACATGCGTATTTTTGTATGTTTCGACGATTTGCACATGATAAATTTAAATCGTTTATCAGGGATGCAAGTTTTTAGGCTCTTGCCTGAATTCAGGATTTTTCGCTGTCCAGATTTACGCGATTTCTTTTATTTTCAGCCCGTTTTAGGGCCATTCTGGTAATTTTCACGTCGTTTTTCAGGCTTTTTGTCAAACGTGGACTTGCATCACTGGTTTTATATAATTATACAACAACATGGCAGAGGGGGAGGGAATAGAGAGACAGATATAGTGAGAATACTGCGTTAGTCGTGAATGCGTATGCGGACATGTCATGGAAAGAAAATACAGAAACAGATCTGAAGATCTTTAGATCAAGGAAAAGGAGACCACTTCCAACAATCAGCGAACAATTTTACGGTCAGCCTTTGGGTCAGGAGAAAAGGAATTGCTCAGTTCATAGCGAGCGTGTAGAAGAATCCAAATATCACAGATATACTTTTGTAGATCCTGTGGTTCTTGAGTTATGTTGTAAAAAGGGCTGAAACAACAACATTTTTGTAAAACGTACATAACTCATTAGCAACAATAAATTAAGCAAGTTTTCAAAGTATTTGATTTGTAGAATGCACTCTTGCAAAACATACAGTGTTATTTTTCAATAATATATTGATTTAGATAATGACAATTGATTTGTTGGTTGCTTCGACCAACAATACCTCGTCTACCCTTAAAATGGGATTTATTAACAAAATCGTCGTGCATATTGCGCAGTGTGGTATTTTCACAAGAACGTGTTGATTCGTGAAATATTTTCTTTCTCAAAGTAGTAATTTGCATTTCCAACTCGTAGATTTTATGTTTTAAGACGATTTTGTACATTTTAATGACAGAACTTGAAATATGCATCATACACATACATTCAAGCAATAACAAGACATACCTTGCAATGATTCAGTGATTCGTGAAATAAATGCCTTTGTTTAGCAAGTTAAGGGTACAATGCACAACCAATATAATTATGCGTATTTTTGTATGTTTCGACGATTTGCAAGTTAAATCGTTTATCAGGGATGCAAGGCTTTTTCGTTGTCCAGATTTGCGCGATTTATTTTATTTTCAGCCCATTTTAGGGTCATTCTGGTCATTTTCACGTCCTTTTTCAGGCTTTTTGTCAAACGTGGACTTGCATCACTGTACAACAACATGGCAGAGGGGAGGGAGTGAGAGACAGAGATAGTGAGAATACTGCGTCAGTAGTGAATCCGTATTATTAAGCATGCTGGCCATGTCATGGAAAGAAAAGAGAGAAACAGATCTGAAGATCTTTAGATCAAGGAAAAGGAGACCACTTCCAACAAGCAGCGAACAATTTTACGGTCAGGAGAAAAGGAAACTTCTTAATCCAAACTTAACTGCCACTGAGACTGTAAATTCTTTCACATTTTAAGAGATTATGTATATATACTTCCACCAATCTTTGACGATATCTTATTAGCCTTTCTGAAAGGCCCGTTGGTTATTTTCCCACAAAAATATTGTATCAGTAAAAAATACCCAGTAGTAAAATAGCGCCGCCGCGACAAGGAGCCAGTCGCCAGTCGCCTCTTCGCGGCGACCGGCTCGATCTCTTCACTCCGCGACTCGCTGTCGCGGCTAGCGGTTCTCGGGTTGCGCGGTTTTCGGCATACGCGGTTGGTGTGTAAGGTTGTTGGGTGATGGTATGGTAGTGGTTGTGTTTAGATGTGAGTTTCTTTTCAGAACCCTGTATGGGCGAAGCCTGGATGGTGGATGGGGAGTGTGGGGTGATTAAAGAAGGAAATAATATGGAAATGTAATAGGCCGCACGGCTGTGTAATGTTTATGTTTTACAAGATGCCCAGAGCACGGGTTGGGATATGGGATATCCCCTCGTGGTGTCGAGTTCACAACAGGTGTTGGTATTGCTTTACCAAAACAACCCGAGCCGTGTGGTGGAAGTTCAGTTTGTATCTATAGACAGTTTGCTAGCAATGTTGACTGTACCCACCAAGTTTCATGGCCATACGACAGATTTTAGTCATTTGACCTCAGATGACCCCTAAGTGACCTTGGATTACCCCCAAAATGACCTTCCAAACATTTGACTCTTAATGTTGACTGTACTCACCAAATGTCATGCTGTTATGTCAGTTTTTAGTAATTTGACATCAGATGACCCCTGAGTGACCTCGGATGACCCCGAAATGACCTTCCAAAAATTTTACTCTAAGTGTTGACTATACCCACCAAGTTTCGTGCCATTATGACAGTTTTTTAGTCATTTGACCTCAGATGAACCCTGGGTGACCTTGGATGACCCCGACATCTATTCAGCTCTACAAATACAACTGACCAAGTTTAGACGATACACCATGTTGTTAAAACCCCTGTAGACCCTATAAGGGAACAAACCAAAAGATCGATGACGTCCTATAAACGTAACTAGTTTCATTTCTCAGCCGACCCCCTCCCTCCCTGCCAGAAACGTAATAATGAAATGTTGAAAATGTTGACATAATAATAATAATGACACATTCTTCAGACCGATGGTTTTGTACAAACGTAATCGAGTATTTTTACCCCCTCACCCCTAAACGAAACTAGTTTCGTTTATAGGACGTCATTGATCTTTTGGTTTGTTTCCTAATACTCGGCATCATCGCACATGTTGACTGCCAAACTTCATCACAACATAAACTTCGAAAACGATCCATTCATACTGTCCCATTTATTGATACCTTCTGTTTGTATCAATTGCCAGTGAGCAAAATACACGTGCTCTGTTCACTATACACCTTGTTGCATTTGATTTGCAGTTCTGACATCTGGCCTGCGCCGGTTTAACAACCAGGTCAGACCTTTGGAGCGGGGCTAGACAGGGATGACAGAATGCTGTGTCGTCATAAATTGAATAAAATTTATTACTTTTGGTAAACAAGGGTTGTCTGAGAAGAAAAAATGTGGAAAGGTGAAAAGCAAAATGAAAAAAAAAGAGAAGAAAAACAGAAGGGGAAAATGGGGAGAAACGGGAGGGAAATTATGATTTCCTTATTCCATGCTAAAAATTAAATGTTGAGATTAAAGTTTTCATTTTTCGTTGGAAAGGGTGTGCCCGAGTGATTGCGTATTAAAACAAACGTTAACAAACAAAACAAAATTCCCTGAATTGTTATGCCAAAATAAAAAATTTAATCTTGTAAATTTTTGGCTCTATGTAAAGTTTGGAAGGATTTTTGTTTCTCAAAAAGAAAAAAAAAAATCTGGGGTCATAATGAGTCAAAAGATGTGTTTTATACAGTAAATGAAGTAAAAATTATGATGCGCAGTGATTATGCCACATTATTAAATTTCTAATCTTAATATTTCGTCTTTTTGTCAAAATTCAAAAAGTATTTAGTTTTGTTTAGTTGTGGCGTTAAAATACCCAAACAATTAAGTTTCTGACGAAACAGTTCTTTCAGGGACACCCTGTATATAGCATGTTTGTACTACAGTATCGATTTTATTGAAGGTCACTGGTAAATAAACACTTGATAGTCTGTGCCTCGGGCCAGACTGTATGTGGCTATCACGATGTTTGTTCGGATCGCCCGACACAAATTGGCTGTGTAGGAGACTAGGTCTGTGCAAACAAATTAACGACTTTATAGTGGGCGCGAGTGTTTCCAACAAGCAACACAAAAGCAAACAAAAAATACACCCATTGCCCGCTATTTACCGTACGAAATGAACGACTCTAATCATGTACCGCACGAAATGAACGACTCTAATCAGCTGCGGCAATTCCCCAATGGTGGATAGGCCTATACTATACACGTATTCTTATTCGTGCATTTGACGGACTTGGGTGTTTTTGTTTTTGTTAAATATCTCCTCTCCTGAACACATATTATTATAGAAAATCTATCTACTTCTTCATTCGATTACATACTATATACCCTGCAACTTTCAATCTATACAGTGGCTAGATAAACCCTTAAACGTGCGAACAAATATTGCAAAACAAAATTAAAGTATGGATCTCCGCCTATGGCTCCGCCCATACAATAATAATGTCGAGCTTACGAGAATTCTTTTACAGTGTTAGGTCATTGCACTCACGCACATGACAGATCGAGTGGCATTCTCCCACCTCATAATATCCATTCAAGTGAATATTTTCCTCTTTCTTATTATCTATGCTATTTAAAGCTAATGCAAGGTACCCATGGTAACACTAACCGTAGACTCATTTTTTGAAAGGTTTTAGGATTTTCTCAGTAAATTCCCATTAGCATTGTGAAAAGTAACATATGGCCTATCGTATATGGAGTCAAGTGACGCATTTTAAGCTTAACAGGTCTTGCCGTTCTTGAAATATTGCGTCAAAATATGAGGAAATGTCTCATTTTGCCATTTTCTTTTTATAGATCACGAGCCACAAGACTGCGAGTATATGTGACGTATCATGTCAAAAGGAGACACTTTTGGGCAGGATCGTAAATGGAGAAATAGCCAAAAATCTGCACGGGGGTGATTTTTTCACAATTTGGGTTTGTTGCGTATTTGTGATGTTATTAATGTTAAAAATATTGTCTGATAGTTTCAGACCGGAATATAACTGGCATCTTGTATTTTTTAGCCATTTTTCAAGGTAATTCCTACTCTCAACATTGTCAATAATATTTTTAGAGGCCGATATCTCAATTTCTAATACCATAACTTACAAACTCAATATCTTCGCGTAGGAATGTCCGATTTCATTGGGGAAAACGGCGTTGTGGAGCAAAATATCTCTTTAAGTAAAAACCTCAAAATTGATAACCTGCCCAAAAGTGTCTCCTTTTGACATGACACGTCACATATATACCTCCTAGACAGATTTCCAGTGAAATCGTAATGCACATCCATTTTATATTCAAAATTGGTCACTTTAAGTTTCTTTAAATGATGGTTGTTCGTCTTCTCAAATGACATCGTAACACCTGTACAATAATTGATATACTGTAAAAATTGTGTCTTCGCAAAAGTGTGTCACAAATAGGCTTATAAATTTAATTTTAATAAACGAATCATGCATGTGTCTTGTCTAAAACTATGCTGAACACATAATCTAAGCCCCATCATGCAAGACAAGTCTAAAAAATAAGACAAGACATGTCTTTTCGAGATATGGCGGATACAATAGGTTGGTGCTGCACGTATGAGTAAAGTCTTTTGAATTTGCCGGGTTTTACCCATGTTGAAGACTGGCATAGACTGCCCTCCTAATGTGTAAGGAAAAGACTAAGCCAGTTTTGCGAGACGCCCTGAATTTGTGTCTTTTAGTATAGACATAATATGCTGGCAGACAATAATATAAACATTATGCCTCATATTGTGTGTCTTCAGCGAAGATATACATGTTATATAATCATCTTCAGCCAAATCTACATTTTCTGTCTGTTTCAACATTTTCTATTGTTGAAGTTTTGTCTATTTGCAAACCACTGTTGCCAAAAGCTTGCCAAAGCATAATTTGTTTCAGGGGCGATAGAGAACCATAAACTTTCCTACTAGCATAAAAGTTGTTTTAATCTTTAGCAGGATTTCAGAACCTCTTTCATAATAACCTTTACTTCAATAAAGGAAAATGTGAAGATTGTGAACACAGTTTACGGCATTTTGAGAGGCTTTATTCGCCAGTCTGCGTGCTTTCATCGCTGCATGCATTATACATGCATGATACACGTGTGTGAAAGTACTATCCAGAGGTTTCCTACAGAAGTGTTTGGCATGAAGACTTTTGTGCTTGCAGCATTTTGATTTTAACACGTCTATGCATTACTTATTTATGTTTTTATCCTTTCGAATAATATTCTTTTTCTTCCTGAAGTATATATAATGTCTAATGTGTGTATGAATTTGCCGCTTGATGGCGTTATGATTATGAATATTGTTTGATCATGCAGATATGTAGGCCCTACTTTAACTTCAAAACACAAAATTATAAGGTAGGCCTATAATATAGATCGTTATCAATTTAAAAGCAAAAATCTTTCATGTAAAAATTTTAAAACTAAAAATGTTAAAACTCCCGTTATTGTAAAAATATAACTCATTAATATAAGTATGAACAACTTGTATATATTTTATCAAGGATACAATATACACTATCAGATTCCTATATTGCTACTGTCCCAGCGGTACACTGCAGCTACTTTATTGGTACTCTGGAGTACCCACCTGTGTGTGTACTCTAGAGTATATGTCACACATCAGAATCACACATGCAATACACACACTGGTATTGTATTGGTGCTGTGCATGCACCGGGTGCTGCACGTGTTCTCTATAGAGTAGCCAAACGGGAGATGTAGGCCTACAACCTGTAAAGTGTGCTGAGGCTTGTTGTGGATCAACGTCTAGGCGTTGTGCCTGTGCGTAGCGCACTATAAATCACTACGCTTTTTTTTTTTTTTTTTTTTTTTTTTTACTTCTGGGGCCCGGCTCTGGGGGTCGGCGGCATAGCAATAGGAATCTGGTATAAAATAGAGAGCCTGCAAAAAATGTACTTATTTAGATGCATCCAAATCATCAATTTGAGGAAATTATATTTTTCACCCAATGTTGATGCATAGCTGTCAACGCTTTTCTTTTAAGGGTACAAGAGGTATTGTTGGTCGAAGCAGTCAAAAATCGAATTTCATTATCTAAATCAATATATTATTGAAAAATAACACTTTGATGTTTTGCAAAAGTACATTCTACAAACCATATAGGCCTACTTTAAAAACGTACTTGATTTATTTTTGTTAATGAGTTATGTACGTTTAAAAAAGTGTTGTTACTTCAGCCCTCTTTACAACATAACTCAAGAACCAGGACCTACAAAAGTATCTGCGATATTTGAATTCTTCTACACACTCGCTATGAAATGATCAATGCAATGCAATTTTGCCAAAGCTCACTATAGCTTTCGCAAGATGCTGTGAACTACCAAATCACAACAATTTAAAATATATAGTTGCTAACCTTAAGCTTCGATAACGAGGTTTGTCGTCTCAAATGAATGCACTGAAAATGTTTAGATAGAACTGGCTGGGTAATATTGATTTAGCTGGCGTGGACTCATTACACGCAGCTTCATGACATGATATAATTATATAAATCAAAATGCATCAATCAATATGATAATTTTGTTGATGTTTTTTCTTATTACATCACCCTGTATTGTAATGTGGCCGATATAAATCGTGTATAACCTCCGGGCTGTAAAGATTTCATGATGTGTTATGTAAAATAACATGCACACATCTGCACGGAAAAAAAATGAATTTCCTTTTTCAGTGCATGCATCCCGAATAATTATACGGAGCGTTTATACAAGTATTCAAAACCAGCAAATAAATACAAGAACGTGTGTTTAGTTGTTAATGTACAAAAGACAAATATTCAACGGTTTGTTTGTTTGTTTGTTTGTTTGTTTTGTTATTACACCATGGAAGCGCACTTAACTGGGTATATTTATCACTCAAATAGCTTCAAGTTAGGCTTATAATTGGTCAAAGCTCTTTTTTCAAAGTGGCTTTATCATTTAGTATATGGTCGAATCCAACGAAAAGTGTACACGGCATGTTCAGGGCCATAACTTACAAGTACTAATCAATTGGCATTCGTTTTTGTATTGTGTTTATTTGCCTTGATCATACGCTTCGCGCCATATATAATAAGACCCCCTTCTGTGAAAAACTTAGACACAGAGACCCCAAAACATGCTATTTTTACCCATTTTTTCAAAATATTTCTTAAAGTATTTTTAAAAACATCTAAATCAGTTATGAAAAGAAGTCATTGGATTGAATGTAAATTGATTTCCTGAAAGGTGTGTATTCAAAGATTGCCTGTTCAATTTTTCACATATTTGTACATAATTATGAATTTTTGTGATAATTTTTTGAGTGGTATTTTTTACATTACCTACGAATACAATTTTTCATAGCACTAGATATATCTTTAAAAATGGAAATCACTAATAAATGCGCAATTGATACAAGCTTTGATATGTCCAATACTGAAATGCATTGCATTCGGACATCTTTATTATTGTGTTTAGCTGCCAGAAATTCTAAATGGCACAAAGGTAGGTTTGGTAAAAATATGCATTACCTCCGAATACATGTTAAAAGCTGTGCCATTTCCACAAAGTGAGAGAATAGTAAACAATAGTTAAGCAATAGGTGCAGGGTAATACACTCTTTATTTCTACCAAGTTTCAATAACCTGCGTTTAAATATTTCTGAATTGTCAACAATAAAAGCAAGTATTCGTAGGTAAATTTCGGTAACCGAATGTTACCTACGAATACAATTTGACATCATGACAGTATTGTGAAACACAGCCATTCATGCAAATGCCCATATTGGTACATAACGAAGGCCCGTATGTTTGCTATCAAATAATATGTCAATGAAAGTTGCTAATTCACATATACATGCCCACCATGCAAAACTGAATACGGCTTAATTGGTGAAAAATATGTACTGAAATAGACGACGGTCTGCTCATTTGAAAGAAAAATCAGATTCAAAGAAGATTAGAAGGGATAAATACTTGGATTTGTCAACTGTCATGTGTGCTTCATTTTAAATGTTTACCGACCTTCTGGTTTCTGAGTAATTTGTGTCCAAATTGATTTATTCGAAGGTAACTTTTGACGTTTTCGCTAAGGTTACCTACGAATACCATGGAAAAAACGACTGTTCTCATTGTCTCATGATCTAGACAACACATTGATGGACCCTGGTATAAAGCTAATTGTAGTTGCCCTCAAACGAAAGGCCACAAGACGTAACTGACTCCAAGATGGACTTCACAAGTCTGCAATAACAGTTTTAAGCGATTTGAATGCAATTAAGCAAATTAAAGTCACTTTAGTGCCTTTGTTTCTTACTTCAATCCTCTTTCAACCGCTGTGAACCGACATTATTAATACATGATAGGGTCTAAAGTATCAATAAACGCACATAAAGAAAATAATACATTCAAAGTGCTTTATAAAATGAAGTTTTGATTGCGATATCCACCAAAAGTCTAATTCTTACATACAAATACTGAAATGTTACTTACGAATACAGCATAATACATGACATGTTTAATGAAGTGTCCCTACCAATGGAAATTAATTGTCAAAAACTTTAAGCGGTACCACAGGACACTATTATTACCCATATACGGATTCATTCAACAATTATTTATTATGTAAAATTGCTGATTAACTACTTGTATATCAAAATGAAGTGGTCAAAATCTTGCTAAAAGCATCCAAATTTTTTGATCTAAGGTAATAGCATTTATTCATTTGGACGTACCATCTGAAAGAGATCTAAAAACTACCATTTTATTAATTCATTACCATAATAGCAAAATTTAAACCTATAAACTCAATATAGATATTGTTAAATCGCTCATGTTACCTACGAATACCCGGGTTTCTTCACCTTTTCATTGTATAAAGCGTTAGGTGTATGCGTATAATTCCTAATATTCTTGAAAACATATATCATACTCGTTCTTATACAATGTGTAAATTGATTCATACTCATTTGATAAATAAAATACAGAAACTGACCTAAACTTCATTTTCAAAAATAAACTAGCATAAATTGACTAAGATCATATTGATCGCGTTATAAAAATAAAACAAATATTTTCTGGTTGAGCTAGCATTTTCCTGACACCCTGTGGTCTACATTACACGAAAAAAGCGTTAATAGGAATATTCCATTTGTTTTAGGTTGATTAGTATTGCGATAGTGAAAGCATCCTAGTGGTATTCGTAGGTAACATTGGGTTTTGATATCACATTTACTATCACACGTCCTGGATTTATTTTTCAAGATTAGTAATGGCACTTTTGGTTCCTATAAGGCCAATATGTCATCAATCAATGGGCAAAAGGAAAAAATTGTGGAGACATTTTATTTCGGACTTTTATTTTTGGCCCGTGGACACTTTTGGTTGGATTCGACCATATACATTAACGATGCATAAGCAGTGATAAGGTTATTTTCTTGAGACGTGCGCCATCTCCAAACATGAAATTTAACCATATCCATATCATCAATCTGAAACCAATATTAAAGACAAAAGGAAAGGGCAAACAAAGGTCCGAAATATCTTAAATAAATGTTGACATTTATACAGCGCCTTTTACATGTATCAAAGCGCTTTACCTTTATTCCGCTGTTGTTAGAATATGTCAGCTGCCATATACAATGCCCAAGGCATGCCCACAACTTTGGGCAGCGCTCAATGGACAATATTCATAACAGCTCCCCATTTCACCCCTGGGTAGAGAGAGGCAAGTGAGGTAAAGCGCATTGCCCAAGTGCACAACATGATGGCACCACCGGGGCTCGAACTCGCAACTCTCCAATTGCGAGTTAGAACCCGTACCGCCGCGCCACAGTTCCCCCACACAGCTGCGCCACCGTGTCCGTGTCGCCACATCTTAGCAGTGGTCGACAATCCTAACCCTAATCTGACAATCCTAACCCTAACAACTATTAAAGTAATTCTATGTACAAACGCACCCCTACACAACAGCTTTATAAAATTGATCCGTATGCACAGCAGCGACACCTAATATATAGGCCTACCTATAAAGCGATAATGAAGTTGTATAGCTTATCCAAGTAGGCTAATAACCGAAGACTGGGTCTTTATTGCCTCTCTAATTTACCAGTCTAATCAAATTGATCGTATATGAATTCAGTATTATGTCTTTTATACATGTGGTTATTAACGTACTGAATGTATCGACGTCGTTCAATATTATTATGGATATATTATTTACGTCTACTGAAGATAGCAATGTACTTGTTTACGCTCATTGTTGTGAATGTGTATAATGTCATTATTCATGTTTTTATGTAGTTCGTAGAGCTAGAGCTTCAGTATCGTGATTTTTATTTATACTTTAAATATATAACAATACTGGTATATATATCTCCTCTCTCTCTCCCCTCTCTTTCTACCACCTCTCCCCTCCATATTGCTGCCTTTCTCTCCCCCCCCTCTCTCTCTCTTGCCCTCCATTCAAAGCTTCTACATGTTATAGGGGATCTATACATACACTCTAATGACAGCCTATTCATTTTTTTGAATAGAAAGTCTATTCATTTTTTTTTAATAGAAACTCATCAATTTGAATAGATCCCTTATCATTTTTAAATCGAATCATATCGTTTGATGCGATTTAGTATCAACATCGCAGAAAACTTTGAATCGACACACTCATCAAAATGACGTCAACGATAATGACGGATTTCATTGGTCAAAAGTACGCACGCTGCTGTATCCGGGGTCTTGGTCGGCCGCCATTACACATTTGTACAGTACGGTGGGGACATAGGCACTAGTAAGAAATCTACTTTTATTGATATATTAATCTAGCATCTGTATTTTGTGTTCATTATGTTTTAAAAGTACGTTAGAATCTCAGTTGAAATAATAGGAAACAAAACCACGGGTGAAGAACACAGGCAAACGCTATTTAACACCATAGATTTTATATTTTCAAGCAAATACATTATAATTTTCTGCCATCCTCTTTTAAGACCGGAATTTTATAGATAATTTCTGTAATACGTGTCACCATGCTATCAAATACACTCGATGGCTATTTAACACCACAGTGTTGAGTCGTATAGTGTTCCTCTCTTAGCGTGAAGCGGACAAGAGATGACGCATTTCCCCAAATTAACATGACTAGAATTTTAACCAGATTCTAGTCAAATAGATTCAAATAAATTGAATGGATTCTAATCAACTGCAACTAGTAAACTATTCATTTTTGATATATTACGTATTATTTTGATAAGGATCAAATCAAATTTGAATAGTTATCTAATCATTTTGATTAGATAACTTGTAAAAAAATGATTAGTTCCCTCATCAAATAGTTGATTAGACTCTCCGTATCATTTTGATTAGATTCTAGTAAGTCACCTATCGATACGGCAGTCTAATCAAATTTGATTAGTTTCTAATCATTTTTGATTAGTTTGTTTTAAGAGTGTACAGGACTGCTATATAGGGTTCTTGGAAATTACAAGACCCCAAAATGGTTCTTTGTGGTCTTTGCAGAACCTTTTTAGTTCCTTGTATATAAGTATTTAAGGTTCTATTATATACAAGACAGCTTAAGAACTTTTTAGTCCAACTTCTGGATCTGGATCTGAATAAATTATACTCCAATTAAGGTTATTAATTATTTTAAACTGTTGTGATTTGGTAGTTCACAGCATCTTACGAATGGTAGTGAGCTTTGGCAAAAACTGCATTGCTCAATTCATAGCGAGCGTGTAGAAGAATTAAAATATCACAGATATACTTTTATAGGTGCTGCGGTTCTTGAGTTACGTTGTAAAGAGGGCCGAAACAACAACACTTTTGTAAAACGTAGGGCCTATACATAACTCATTAACAACAATAAATTAAGCAAGTTTGCAAAGTATACAATTTGTAGAATGAACTTTTGCAAAACATCAAGGTGTTAATTTTCAATAATATATTGATCTAGATATTGAAAATCGATTTTTAGGTTGCTTCGACCAACAATCTGCATCACATAGAGTTGACATGACCAAGACCGTTTGACTGTCCGTAATTTGTAAAAAAATTTCTGAGAGTGTATTATCAAGTAATACAACTATATTATCGCAAGAAATCACATGTGCAATATTCAGATAACTCTGCAGATCCGGTATCGAAAAAATTTAGCATGCAGCAAAATTCCCAGATCTTAGAATGAATCTGCCGTGATAGTTCACTCCGGAACCAACGACTGATAAATGATACATAAAATAACTAATATATTAGTTAGATACATGATTTTCTTCTACTAACTGAGGAATACATCGCACATATAGCTCGATCAAATCACACTATTGCAACTTAATTCAAGGAAGAATTATTTATAGAAACAGCTCGAGATGTAATCAATGGACTTTGCAATTCAAATCAATCACACATGCACACAAGATGAATACTATTTCCTTCCTGTTCTGCACTCTTAAAGGAAGGCGACCCGATATAATTATTTGGAAAATACTTTCAAACTTATACGTATAAGGGCCCCTATAATATAAAATTTGCATTCATGCAAAAAGAACACGTAAATATTCCTTGTAAATGTGACTAATTTCTTATGGAATTACTGACATATGTGACCCATTCTGACAAAACCAAAAACAATTCCCATTTTTGACATTTCATGATTTAAATAAAAAAGGAAGCACTAGACAATAACCTTGCCAAAATTATATAAATAGCATCAATACTTTTTAAGATATGGATAATTTTGTAAATGATACAAGTGATGTTTGCCAAATTGATATTATGAGTAATGGGCCAATTAATTTCCTACCTATACACAAGATTGAATATGCATTATCAAAGTTCAACTGTTACTTATTGATTAAATAAACCTCTTTTCAATAAGTACTTTCAAGGATTTGAAAGTCCACTCAGTCACCTGATCAAATACCATGAATTTGATAATTCCAAATTTAATCTTTTTAATGGGAAATCATCTTTAAAGGCCTATAACTCAAAAACACGCCTGGCGACTTGTTCCGGGTTTAGTAGGAACTGGTCACATATATACAGTGTTATACTGATAGTCTATATAGTATGTTTTATATGATATCTTCGGAAATATAGCGATTTGGATTTCCTAATTTCAATATGTTAATGAGAAAAATAGGATCTTTCGTGTATCAAGTATTACAGATTATAGGTCACATATGTCAGTAATTCCATAAGAAATTAGTCATTTACAATTTGAATATTTACGTGTTCTTTTTTCATGAATGCAAATTTTATATGTAGGGGCCCTTATACGTATAAGTTTGAAAGAATTTTCCAAATGATTATATCGGGTTGCCTTCCTTTAGGCTGAGTTCACATAGAAGTATACGGTATACGGTATTCGCTATACGAAATACGCTCATTCCATCAGGCTGAGTTCATATAGGAGTATACTATGTGAACTCAGCCTGATCGAATGAGCGTATTTCGTATAGCGATAGCGAGTATGTCAGTTTACCCATTTTCTTCGTCTTATCAAATGCTTGTAACTTAACTTCTTGAGGTCACATTGCATTCAATGAGGTGTCATAATGTGCAGAATTAGATATTGCATCTATTAAAAAAATGAATTTACCCACATATGGTTTAGGTTTTTAAAATTTGGACGGTATACGCTGCACTAAAATCGCACACGCGCGATTCCCACTATACTATACTAAACGCAGGTATACGGCCTTTTCGAATAGCTCTTATGTGACCCGGTACTATGAAATTACCTTGCTCGAATTAAGCTATACGCGTGTACCTAGAAAACGTGCATCGTATACCCGAATAGTATACTTCTATGCGATCGTAGCCTTATGTGACCCGGTACTATGAATTTGCCTTGCTCAATTTAAGCTATACGCGTGAACCTGCAAAACGTGCACCGTATACCCGAATAGTATACTTCTATGTGATCGCAGCCTTAAGAGTGCAGAACAGGAAGGAAATAGTATTCATCTTGTGTGTGATTGAGTTTAATTTTAATATTGCTTTAAGAAACACGTTTTTCCCCCGAAAATAATAAGTACCAAATGATATTGTCCGGGTTCTCTTTTATACAACACCCTGTAAAGTTCTCGACATAAAATCTACTTATATACGCCTTCCCAGAGTTATTTTACCTCCGGGCTTGAAGTTTCACGGATGTGTTATTTAAAATAACATAAGCAAAATTGCATGAGAGTGCATGCATTTCTTATCTCCTTCGTTTACTATAATATTTATGAAAAACAAAACGATGCAGCGGTACGGATGACTGGTATACATGGTACAAAGGCACGACTTGTTTGTTTGTTATTTTCTATTTTGTTTTTACACCAGTCGTTACGGACGCTTGGATCCTGGTAGGACCATGCACACTATTAATAGACGAATCCAATTTCACGCATTCCTACACCTCAATGGCAGCCATATTTGGGTCCCCGTCGGCTCCATCTCACCTAAAATGTGAAATGATGCGGCCTTGGAGGGTATTTTAAACTGCATTCTATCACCCGTGTTACACGTAGACAAAAGAATGATGACAGTTTACAACACCCAATTGGGCAGTCACGGAACCAGTTTGGTGCTGCGGGGACCCAGTCAAATCCTGACCATGACTTAGTTCGTTGGATTCGCCTATAGCAAATCAAATAACATTTTTCTTTCCAACTTGCTTTATCTTTATATATATATCCCTTCTCCCACTTATGACTTTACTCTATCAAAAATGAGATTTTAGCATCTGAAGAAACATCATATATTTTTTTTTTTTTGTAACACAGTAAAAATTGGCCTTAGATATGCTTTAGATGGTCTGAATAAATAATAAAATGTGGTGGCCCCGTTCCCCCCATAGTGGTACCACTCGGAACTCGACTGCTCAATGCCAGAAGTGGGTAAGTGCAATAGCTGCCACGTGTAGCTGACATATGTAGATGAGTACAATATACTGTGTATAAATTACCAAATTCTCACAGGGCAGCTATTGCACTTAGCCACTTCTGAGCAGTCGAACTGTTCCATGGGATTGTGACACAGTCGTTTCTTCTAAACCGCTAGAGGAATTCTATTTAATTCAAAACTTGGGATTATTTTTGGTAATTATACCTCAATGTAAGGTAGAAAACGCCATATGAAAAAATGAATCGGATAATACACCTTTAAGGAATAACCGAAATGCTCTAATACTATATTCTCCCTATTTTCCCCCCAATACATATTACACTATTACACTGTCCCTGTCTCAATTCAATACCTTAATATTTATCTCGTCAAATGCATACCTTAACATAACCTTTGGACAAGGTCTTATTATATATTTACTACTACCCATCTAAATCGAGCCTGCCGATTATTTGAAAACAAATGAAGGTTTGTAATACCTAAGCAGTCAACGACAACCCTAAACTACAAATATAAAAAGAAGTTTAGACCGAAGAAATCAGCCGTTATTCAAACTGCACAGATGTGGCTTTTATACATGTATACACCCACCTTATAACTAATGATACAAAACGATAATGAAGTTGTATCCAAGTAGGCTAATAACCCGAGACTGGATCTTTATTGCCTCTCTAATTTACCAGTCTAATCAAATCTGATCCGTATGCATTCAGTATAATATCTTTTATACAGCACATGTGGTTTATTAACGTCGTGATTGTATATCGATGGTATTCAGTGTGAGCTTATTTACGTCTACTGAAGATAGCATGTATATACATATTTATTATAGGCACTGTCGTATGCATGACTGTATGTCATTATTATTATCAGACCTGAAACTTTTCCTCTTTTCAGCTGATTTCCTCTCTTTTATTCCTGAAATTTACGCATTTTATTTTATTTTCAGCCCAATTTGAGCCTTTTTACCCCAGCTTTACGCTGTTTTTCAGCATTTTTGAGCATTTTCAGCTTTTTTCCTTTTTTTTTATATAAAGACCCTGTTTCAGGTCTGTATTATGCTATCTTCAGTAGATAGTGATTTTTATACTTTTATCTCTCCTTCTCTCTTAGCCGTTTTCTTTCTTTCTTTCCTTCCTTTCTTTTTTTTTTTTTTTTTCTTTCTTTTTTTTTCTTTCTTTTTTTTTTTTCTTTCTTTCTTTCTTTCTTTCTTCCTTTCTTTCTTTCTTTCTTTCTTTCTTTCTTTCTTTCTTTCTTTCTTTCTTTCTTTCTTTCTTTCTTTCTTTCTTTCTTTCTTTCTTTCTTTCTTTCTTTCTTTCTTTCTTTCTTTTTCTTTCTTTCTTTCTTTCTTTCTTTCTTTCTTTCTTTCTTTCTTTCTTTCTTTCTTTCTTTCTTTCTTTCTTTCTTTCTTTCTTTCTTTCTTTCTTTCTTTCTTTCTTTCTTTCTTTTATTTATTTCTTTTCTCTGTTTCTCCCTTTTCCCCCTCTCTCTCTCGATCTCCCCCTCTCTCTCTCTTCTCCTCCTCTCTTTTTCCAAGAAATCACATCTGCAAGTCAAATCCGATATCAAAATTCAGAATGAAAGAATCCAAAGATCTTCGAATAAATTTGCTTTGACAATTGGGGCTCAACTGAAAAATGATACCTGCACGAACTAACATATTAATTAGATACCGGATTATGTAACTGAAGAATACACTGAGCAGCTTGATCAAATTACAGCACAAAGTCACAGCTTTAATTAGGTTTATATAAGGAATTCCAAGGGTAAAATATTTATAGAAACAGGTAGAGGGGTAATCAAATGACTCTGCAATTTAAATCAACCGTATGCAAGATAAACATTACTTCCTCTTTTGTACTTTAATCTGTTATTGCACATGCTTTGAGAAACACGTTTCTTATTTTCCCTGCAAATCATCATACTAATTATATACCTACCAAATATTAAACGCATTTATACACTCTTAGAAAAAAGTGCAACTTAGAACCTAGAACTTAGGAGTACCTTCAAGAAAAAGGTTCTCCAAGGGTTCTTATTTTTAGTCATAAATTAGGATCCATGAAAATAAAACGAAAATATAGAAGAAAAAAATGTAAAGCGTGACTTATGCAGCAGAAAGAGATGACGAATCGGAACGAGACTGTAAATGCTATCTTCAGAAGACATCGAAAAAGAAACCCACACATGATAAATCAATATACTCAAACTCTCCAAAATATACGAGATAGATTTTTTTCTCTATATATTTTCGTTTTATTTTCATGGATCCTAATGTATGCCTAAAATAAGAACCCTTGATAAGAACCCATCATCATCATCATCATCATCATCATTATCATCATTATTTTGAAATGTTGTTAAGTCCTATACATGGATCCTACAATTTATGCCTAAAAATAATTTATAACCAAATTATTTTTGTTCATACCTAAGGCGTAAGCTTTAAAATCGTTCAAGTGTGACCAAAAATCATTATTAACTCTAAGGTTGCTCTTTTTAGAACATCTCTTCTATGTTGGTTTGCCTCCTTATACTTTGTTTTCAACGTTACCATGGTTACTTTATATATCGACTGCTCAGTGCCAGAAGTGGGTAAGTACAATAGCTGCCATGTGTAGCTGCCATGTGTAGGTGAGTACAATATACGGTGTGTATTGCCAAATGTTCACAGGGCAGCTATTGCACTTACCCACTTCTGGTATACTGAGCAGTCGATAAACCGTATAGTGGTTTTCCTGCTCATCATATCTTTCAACAGACCAACATGTGTCACCAGTTCGCCATAGATGCCTACATGGGCTGGATGTATTGGGATTATACCTCTATGAGGACGACATATATCCACTAGCAAAATAATGATAATGAGTGATATGGTGTATTAGCGAGTTTACTCCAGGGATGAAACATACGTACAAATGATTTTTTAACTGCAAAGCGTAACCATTGGTAACTTCAAGCACTGGGCTGAGATAAGATACAGAATACTGATTTCTTTTAAAAAAACCCAACTCTAGCAGCTTCAAGTAATACATTGTGAGCAGATGCGATTGTTGGTGTTTTGAACAAAAATAAACATTAAGGTTCATGTAGCTTGACGCTTTCCGTTCCAAGATTTATTTTAGACGTGAAATAATCAATAATTACCGTACCCTGTACATCAATCTCATTCTCCAGCTTCCTGGCAAACCTTGAACGTCAACTGCACCAGTGAAACAACGCACAGAGAGTACAGTGGTTGAAATGCCGTTATATTTAACTAAATCTAAATACGACATTTACTATGGACTTTCTCAAGATCTGAATTCGGGGCTTTACTATATAATACAGCTAGGTTGTCAACTTTGTCAATGTTTTTGATCAAAGTTGACGCGATTTGACATAAAATAATATCTGTTGTATTGATAGAGGCACGTATCATAACCTTTTCCTCGCTACAAATGCTGACCTGATGGTACCTGATGACGATATCATTAAATTTAAGTACATATCATAATACACACAACGTGTTGGAGTCATAAACCGCGTATAATCGTGATATATAATAATGTAAGGTGATAATATGGTTATTATGTTGAACTTTGACGTACTGGACATCATTTTATCAATTCTGGTTTGGCGCTATCAGTAATAAATAAATATAAGCTAAAGATAATATATTAACAATTTATTATCGTCGTTAGGTAATCATTGTTTGCGCATACGTATGCAAGCAGAGTATATACTAGTAGTGTTTATAGTAATTCAGCGCAATGTTTTGAATTATTTACGCTTTTCTAAAGTCACTGTAAGCAGCATCACGTTATGGATTAATAACACATGTTATGTTGTTATATAAGTACAATGTGATAAGAAAAAACATCAAGTGAGAAAGCTAGATCACTGATTAATAATAAAGAAATAATTATGTTGCATATATCACTTACCGAAGCTAAAGCTCTTCCGATATTTCTCAACAAAAAAGGTCCTTTTCAAAGAAAATAATCCATCCTCAGGGTTAATGATAGTTATCAATGCAGCTCGTAGAGATGATTATACGCACGGAATTTTGTTTTATTTAATGATGATAATTACATCCACAGGTATATAACTCCAATGCATCCACGACCAGCTGTTACATAAATAAGTAAATTAATTACATCAAAATATCATAATTCATCAATGTAAAATGCGAATTAGAAAGCTCTTATGGTGCTTATTTCTATTCTCTGTTCGGTATATTAGAATAAGAGCTATTGTGTAGCTCGTAATAATATCCAAACGCACTGTACACATCCGTTCCAGTCGTCTATGATGTTTTCTTGCTCTGTGCTATCTACTGATGATAGCACGAAGTGTTTCTAGAGAGTCTCGCAAACCAATTCCTAAATCAATACTAACTATTAGTGTAAGTAGAATAAATTCCTTTTTTAATATGACTAAAGACACTCACATTGTGAAACTACAGTACTAAAATCATGCATATAATAAAAGAGAAGAATAGTGAGCAGATTACAGACATTTTAATGATAATGTTTCTCACTTTTTAACAACACCGTGTGTCGAATTAGATGCAAGATGTTATTATGTAGTCGACCGGTCAGGTTGTTCAGCGTTAAGGATGTAGTGCAGTGTTGTATGTAAGTCGTCGCTTTTCTATACAAATAACAAGCCAGTAGCTGTCACCATAGTGATGAGGTCGACATATTCATAATAAAATATGCTCAGGGTAAACAGACTATGATGATTTTAGGCGCGAAAATTATTAAGATGAGAAATTATTTTAGTTACGAACAGGATATCACTATTATATATGATGTCTATTTTTAGCTTGCCAGCTACCATTAATCAACAGATTCTGGCACATTATTATTAGCATTGCAAATTGATGCCGACCCCCGGGATTGGTTTTCATAATATTTATAAAATGTCGTTCACCTTTGATGCTGAAGAGAAAATGGAGATATTACAAAATATAATTAGCAGTTCATTTTGAAGTAATATGCATGTACCTATCTGGAGAAATTTTGAAAAAAAAACCATAAACTCAAAAAAAAAAAAAAAAAAGGTAAAATAAAATAAAATAAGATAAAAGTACAAGTCGCTTTGAATATATATCCATGCATGCAGAACATATTAAAAAGGTAAACCAAAAAGAATGACGATATTAATAAAAATAGTAATTTTTCTGAAGATTCTTGTCAATATCGTGTCATTTTAAATGTCATGCTTTTAAAGCAATCGGTATTTCCAATCTCAAAGACCCAACTAAGTGTAAATAAGTTAATTAGAAAATATCTAAAATGGCGAATTGACTTCCCTCAAAAGAATTTACAATACTGAATGATAATCACATTTACTTGCACTTCATCGAACAATTGACAACAACTGACATGCACATGACGGCATAGGTTTGATTGAAAATAAGGAAAAAAATGTTGCATAGTCTAGTATAAGCTAAGAATAATTGCACCATACTAGGAATGTTTGTACCCCGGTCTGTACTCATTTGAATGCATTTTTATGAGGATTTCAAATGGCCATGCATAGAAATGCATATATTTTAGATTTTTTCAATTCAAGCAAAGAGAAGGTTAATCGAGTTTGAATTGAGATTGAGGAGGCGAGCGATCGGGATCGACATCTGTAAAATATAGAACAGCTATCATGGTTATGTCGTTGTCTATACATAATTATGTAATAATGACATGCACTGGGATATTCCAGAAAATAGATGCATATCCTCTATAGAAGATTTCCGGACTTTTTGTCCAGTCGTGATTGTTGAAAATCAAGACTTTTAAAATATCCAAAGGTGAAAAAAATCAACAGAAAAATATTCCAAAACATGAAATCTTCAATAGAGAGGCTCAGTTTGGACAATTCCGTGATTTTTCATGCATTTAATTGCATTTCCGTTTGCAAGCTTTTTTCAGTAACATTTGCAAACTTGGAAATCCAGACATTTCTTTTATTGAACAGTTACTCCTCTATAGAGGGGTTCACTTATTTTCTGGAATAGCCCATAGGTCAACTGTTCAAAACATTATTGGAAAAAAGGTGAATTCTGCCAATTAATTTTGATGGTTTGAAAAGGATAATAGGCCTAGCAATCTAAAAACAAAATTTGTCTATGCATAATTCCATTCCTTTTGAAACATGTTTTCGCAATTTTCTGCCCTTTTTTCTTAAGTAATTCTTTTTGCCGCCCTTCTTCTTATGCCACCCTTCCTTTTTGCCGCCCAGCTTTTACACCAGGGGCTCGCGCCACCAAAGCCCCCCCCCCTACGCAAGTGAATATTTGGCCATCTAATCCCCTTTTATCCATTACCCATTACCCCAATGGAGCTCCTTTCTGGCTCTCTGTCGATATGTGCCCAAACTAAAATCACTGAATCAACAATTACTTGCCATTCCAATCTGGCATCACTGCAATAATTGAGGGCGTTTTTGCTTTACAAGTGTATGGCAGTCAAATAATGAAATCCCACTACCAATTGCAACATAATCCATTTCACACATAAAGCTCAAAAGCTCACATAAAAACATATAAAAATGTCACCGAAAATCCAAGCAGTGGAACAGTGCCTAATTTGCATAAATCTAAAATGACCGCTTATGCAGGGGATGAAATTTCAGGGTTGGTCAAATCTTGTTAAAAACCATGTAGGCCTATTAGGCCTACTATCGGCATAAGGGTTCAGAAAAAGTAGGCCTATATAGTTTGACCGATCTCCGGTGTACAGTTAAGAGTTCTAGGGGAAAAGATCAAATGTCAAAATTTGGATTTCAAAGGGGACACTTTTTAATACAAATCGAAAAATTCTCTGAATTTGATAAAAATGGTCTCAGTTTGCTCCACTTGCGAAAACATAATAGTTTGCCATATCACAGGTGGTTTGTTACCTTGGTAACATGGCCAAAAGGATCAAAATCCATTGAGCCCTATATTGACCTTGACCTATTTTGTGATGTTACCTACAAAACATCCAAAACAATGCAACTATTCTCATTTTAATTAATTTTTGCCAAAGCAACAATTTGAGACCGATTGGATAAAAACTGGAGCATTTTATTGTGAACACTTGTGGACCCAAAATTTGACCTTTGACCTTTTTGCCTATAACTCAAGAACTGACACCTGTCTACTAATTGTATTGCAAGACACTCTTACTAAGACGCGATTTTCAGGGCAGGATTTACCATTAGGTCAAATGTGCCCGGGCCCAGTGCCCCAACAATTTTGGCCCCAAAATTGCCCTGTGCATCTCCCTTTTAGCCCAAGAAACATCATGTTTGGGCCAAAATTACAAATTTCCACGCGCTTCACGTCACAGTAAGAACGAATTACCCCTCTATATTTTAATGCACGCCACTATAAACCAAATCTTTGCCACTTGAGGTCCTCACATAAGTTTGTGTGCCTCCAAATTTTGGCCTGGCCCAGGACTCCCAAAAGGTAAATCTGGCCCTGACGATTTTACACTGTATCTATCTTACCTGTTTTCTGTATAGGTCACCACCCAATTCGACTCAAATCG